>NC_041217.1:3085949-3090201 GCF_002837175.3 Physeter macrocephalus
CGGCGCGCCTCAGGCTGGTGCAACGTCATGCTGGCCTCTGCAGCCGCAGGCTCGCCCCGCATCCATGCCCCTCCCTCCCCCCCGGCCTAAGCGAGAGCCCCCAAATCAGCGGTTCCTTTAACCCCATCCTGTCTGAATGAAGAACAGACGCCCTCAGGTGTCCTACACACAGAGGCGGGTCCAAATCCAAAGTTGAACCCCAGGAGCTGTGCGAACAAAGAAGAGACATGGAAATCTCTCCCAGCAGCCTCAGGAGCAGCGGATTAAGTCTCCACAATCAACTTGATGTACCTGCATCTGCGGAATACCCGAATAGACAACGAATCATCCCAAATTGAGGAGGTGGACTTTGGGAGCAACTGTAGACTTGGGGTTTGCTATATGGGAACTGACTAGTTCCTGATTTATATGGTTATCTGAGTTTACTTTTTAGCGCTTGTTATCATTGGTGGATTTGTGTATTGGTTTGGTTGCTCTCTTCTTCTTTTTTTATTAATTTTTTTATTTGAAAAATATATTTTTTTAATTTAATAACGTTATTTATTTTATTTTTTCTTTCTTTCTCACTTTTCTTCTGAGCCATGTGGCTGACAGTGTCTTGGTGCTCTGGCCAAGTATCAGGCCTGAGCCTTTGAGGTGGGATAGCCAAGTTCAAGACATTGGACCACCATAGACCTTCTGGCCCCATGTAATATCAATCGGTGAGACCTCTCCCAGAGATCTCCATCTCAACGCTAAGACCAGCTCCATTCAATGACCAGCAAGCTCCAGTGCTGGACACACTATGCCAAACAACTAGCAAGACAGGAACACAACCCCAACCATTAGCAGAGAGGCTGCCTAAAATCACACTAAGTTCACAGACACCCCAAAACACACCACTGGCCATGGTCCAGCCCACCAGAAAGACAAGATCCAGCCTCAACCACCAGAACACAGGCACCAGTTTCCTCAACCAGGAAACCTACACAACCCACAGAATCAACTTTAGCCACTGGGGACAGACACCAAAAAAACCGGGAACTACGAACCTGCAGCCTGCGAAAAGGAGACCCCAAACACAGTAAGATAAGCAAAATGAGAAGACAGAGAAACACACAGCAGATGAAGGAGCAAGGTAAAAACCCACCAGACCAAACATGAAGAGGAAATAAGCAGTCTACCTGAAAAACAATTTAGAGTAATGATAGTAAAGATGATCCAAAATCTTAGAAATAAAATTGAGAAATACAAGAAACTTTTAACAAGGACCTAAACGAACTATATTGCAAACAACCAATGTTGAACAATACAATAAATGAAATTAAAAATTCTCTAAAACAAATCAATACCAGAATAACTGAAGCAGAAGAAAGGATAAATGACCTGGAAGATGAAATAGTGGAAATAACTACCGCAGAGCAGAATAAAGAAAAAAGAATGAAAAGAATTGAGGACAGTCTCAGCAACATCTGCAACAACATTGAACACACCAGCATTTGAATTATAGGGATCTCAGCAGAAGAGAAAAAGAAAGGGACTTAGAAAATATTTGAAGAGATTATAGTTGAAAACTGCCCTAATATGGGAAAGGAAATAGTCAACCAAGTCCAGAGAGCACAGAGAGTCCCATACAGGATAAATCCAAGGAGAAAATGCCAAGACACATATTAATCAAACAATCAAAAATTAAAAACAAAAAATATTAAAAGCAGCAGGGGAAAAGCAACAAATAACATACAAGGGAATGGCCATAGGAGTAAAAGCTGATCTTTCAGCAGAAATTCTGCAAGCCAGAAGGGAGTGGCAGGACATATTTAAAGTGATGAAAGGGAAAAACCTACAGCCAAGATTACTCTACCCAGCAAGGATCTCATTCAGATTCGACAGAGGTATTAAAACCTTTACAGACAAGCAAAAGCTAAGAGAATTCAGCACCACCAAACCAGCTTTACAACAAATGCAAAGGAACTTCTCTAGGCAAGAAACACAAGAGAAGGAAACGACCTACAAAAACAAACCCAAAACAATTAAGAAAATGGGAATAGGAACATACATATCAATAATTACTTTAAATGTAAATGGATTAAATGTCCCCAACCAAAAGTCACAGACTGGATGGATGGATACAAAAAGAAGACCTGTATATATGCTGTCTAAAAGAGACCCACTTCAGACCAAGGGACACATACAGACTGAAAGTGAGGGGAGGGAAAAAGATATTCCATGCAAATGGAAATCAAAAGAAAGGTGGAGTAGCAATTCTTATATCAGACAAAATAGACTTTAAAATAAAGACTATTACAAGACACAAAGAAGGACACTACATAATGATCAAGGGATCAATCCAAGAAGAAGATATAACAATTGTAAATATTTATGCACCCAACATAGGAGCACCTCAATACATAAGGCAAATGCTAACAGCCATGAAAGGGGAAATCAACAGTAACCCAATATTAGTAGGGGACTTTAACATCCCACTTTCACCAATGGATAGATAATCCAAAATGAAAATAAATAAGGAAACACAACCTTTAAATGACATATTAAACAAGAGGGACTTAATTGATATTTATAGGACATTCCACCCAAAAACCACAGATACACTTTCCTCTCGAGTGCTCAAGGAAAATTCTTCAGGATAGATCATACCTTGAGTCAAAAATCAAGCCTTGGTAAATTTAAGAAAACTGAAATTGTATCAATTAAATTTTCCGACCACAACACTATGAGACTAGATATCAATTACAGGAAAAAATAGGTTACAAAATACAAACACATGGGGGCTAAACAATACGGTACTAAATAACAAAGAGATCACTGAAGAAATCAAAGAGGAAATCAAAAAATACCTAGAAACAAATGACAATGAAAACACAATGACCCAAAACCTATGGGATGCAGAAAAGCAGTTCTAAGAGGGAAGTTTATAGCTATACAATCCTACCTCAAGACACAAGAAACATCTCAAATAAACAACCTAACATTACACCTAAAGCAATTAGAGAAAGAAGAACAAAAAACCCCCCAAAGTTAGCAAAAGGAAAGAAATCATAAGGATCAGATCAGAAATAAGTGAAAAAGAAATGAAGGAAACAATAGCGAAGATCAATAAAACTAAAAGCTGTTTCTTTGAGAAGATAAACAAATGTGATAAACCATTAGCAAATTTGATAAACCATTAGCCAGACTCGTCAAGAAAAAAAGGAGAAGACTCAAATCAACAGAATTAGTAATGAAAAAGGAGAAGTAATGACTGACACTGCAGAAATACAAAGGATCATGAGAGATAACTACAAGCAACTATATGCCAATAAAAGGACAAGTTGGAAGAAATGGATAAATTCTTACAAAAGAACAACCTTCTGAGACTGAACCAGGAAGAAATAGAAAATATAAACAGACCAATCACAAGCACTGAAATTGAAACAATGATTAAAAATCTTCCAACAAACAAAAGCCCAGGACCAGATGGCTTCACAGGCGAATTCTATCAAACATTTAGAGAAGAGCTAACAATTATCCTTCTCAAACTCTTCAAAAATATAGCAGAGGGAAGCACACTCCCAAACTCATTCTACGAGGCCACCATCACCCTGATACCAAAACCAGACAAAGACGTCACAAAGAAAGAAAACTACAGGCCAATATCACTGATGAACATAGATGCAAAAATCCTCAACAAAATACTAGCAAACAGAATCCAGCAGCACATTAAAAGGATCATACACCATGATCAATTGAGGTTTATCCCAGGAATGCAAAGATTCTTCAATATATGTAAATCAATCAATGTGATACACCATATTAACAAACTGCAGGATAAAAACCATATGATCATCTCAATAGATGCAGAAAAAGCTTTCTACCATATTCATCACCCATTTATGATAAAAACTCTCCAGAAGTAGGCATGAAAGGAACTTACCTCAACATAATAAAAACCATGTATGACAAACCCACAGCCACCATCATTCTTAATGGTGAAAACTGAAACCATTTCCACTAATATCAGGAATAAGACAAGGTTGCCCACTCTCACCATTATTATTCAACATAGTTTTGTAAGTTTTAGCCACAGCAATCAGAGACGAAAAAGAAATAAAAGTAATCCAAATAGGAAAAGAAGTAAAATTATCACTGTTTGAAGATGACATGATACTATACATAGAGAATCCTAAAGATGCTACCAGATATCTACTAGAGCTAATCAATGAATTTGGTAAAGTAGCAGGATACAAAATTAATGCACAGAAATCTCTTGCATTCC
>NC_041217.1:3090427-3141393 GCF_002837175.3 Physeter macrocephalus
TGATACAAACAGATGGAGAGATATACCATGTTCTTGGATTGGAAAAATCAACATTGTGAAAATGACTATACTACCCAAAGCAATCTATAGATTCAATGCTATCCCTATCAAACTACCACTGGCATTTTTGACAGAACTAGAACAAAAAATTTCACAATTTGTATGGAAACACAAAAGATTCTGAATAACCAAAGCAATCTTGAGAAAGAAAACGGAGCTGGAGGAATCAGGCTCCCTGACTTCAGACTATACTACAAAGCTGCAGTAATCAAGATAGTATGGTACTGGCACAAATTCAGAAATATAGTTCAGTGGAGCAGGATAGAAAGCCCAGATATAAACCCCCACACACTGCCTCCTTTATCAAAGATAAAGGAGGCAAGAATATACAATGGAAAAAACAAAAATAAACAAATGGGAACAAATGAAACTTAAAAGCTTTTGCACAACAAAGGAAACCACAAATAAGACGAAAAGACAACCCTCAAAATAGGAGAACATATTTGCAAATGAGGCAACTGACAAAGGATTAATCTGCAAAATATATAAGCAGCTCATGCAGCTCAATATCAAAAAAAAAACCAACACAGTCCAAAAGTGGGCAGAGTACCTAAATAGACATTTCTCCAAAGAAGATATACAGATTGCCAACAAACACATGAGAGGATGCTCAACATCACTAAACATTAGAGAAATTCAAATCAAAACTACAATGAGGTGTCACCTCACACCAGTCAGAATGGCCATCGTCAAAAAATCTATCTACAAACAATAAATGCTGGAGTGGGGAAAACTGGACAGCTACATGTAAAAGAATGAAATTAGAACACTTGCTAGCACCATACACAAATATAAACTCAAAATGGATTAAAGGCCTAAATGTAAGGCCAGACACTGTCAAACTCTTAGAGGAAACATAGGCAGAACACTCTATGACATAAATCACAGCAAGATCCTTTTAGACCTACCTCCTAGAGAAATGGAAATAAAAACAAAAATAAACAAATGGGAACAAATGAAACTTAAAAGCTTTTGCACAACAAAGGAAACCACAAATAAGACGAAAAGACAACCCTCAAAATAGGAGAACATATTTGCAAATGAGGCAACTGACAAAGGATTAATCTGCAAAATATATAAGCAGCTCATGCAGCTCAATATCAAAAAAAAAACCAACACAGTCCAAAAGTGGGCAGAGTACCTAAATAGACATTTCTCCAAAGAAGATATACAGATTGCCAACAAACACATGAGAGGATGCTCAACATCACTAAACATTAGAGAAATTCAAATCAAAACTACAATGAGGTGTCACCTCACACCAGTCAGAATGGCCATCGTCAAAAAATCTATCTACAAACAATAAATGCTGGAGTGGGTGTGGAGAAAAAGGAACCCTCTTGCATTGTTGGTGGGAATGTAAATTGATACAGTCTTTATGGAGAACAGTATGGACGTTCCTTAAAAAACTAAAAATAGAACTACCATATGACCCAGCAATCACCACTGGGCATATACCCTGAGAAAACCATAATTCAAGAAGAGTCTTATACAACAATATTCATTGCAGCTCTATTTACAATAGCAGGACATGGAAGCAATCTAAGTGTCAATTGACAGATGAATGGATAAAGAAGATTTGCACCTATATACAATGGAATATTACTCAGCCAAAAAAGAAACTAAATTGAGTTATTTGTAGTGAGGTCCGAGTCTGTCATACAGAGTGAAGTAAGTCAGAAAGAGAAAAACAAATACTGTATGTTAACACGTATATATGGAATCTAAAAAATAATTAAAAATGGTCCTGAAGAACTTAGGGGCAGGACAGGAATAAAGACAGAGACGTAGATAATGGACTTGAGGAAATAGGGAGAGGGAAAGATAAACCTTGATGAAGTGAGAGAGTGGCATGGACATATATACACTACCAAATGTAAAATAGATAGCTAGTGGGAAGCAGCTGCATAGCACAGGGAGATCAGCTCGGTGCTTTGTGTCCACCTAGAGGTGTTAGATAGGGAGGGTGGGGGGGAGACGCAAGAGGGAGGGTATATGGGGATATATGTATACGTATAGCTGATTCATTTTGTTATACAACAGCAACTAACACAGCAATGTAAAGCAATTATACTCAATAAAGAAAGATGTTAAAAAAAAATGCTCATGTAATTCTTATCACTACTGTTTCTTGAGCACCTATTGTATAACCTTTATAATCACCATCCATGGAAAGTGCTGTTATCCCTATTTCCAGATGAGGAAATTCAAGCTTGTAGATTTTTCATGATTTGCAAATGTAATACATTATATAAAGGACATGTCTGGGAACCCAAGCCAATTTAACTGGCTTCAAAGTCCTTTTAGGCCCTCTCTATCATAACGCCTGCTTAATAATTGTATTTAAATCTTTGGAGCTAGACTCATCTGTTGTGATTTTTCAAACCACATATTTTTGTCTTGTTTAGACTCTCCTAAGTCGTTATTCATTTGACACATAATGACTGATCACCTCATATCTGCCCGGCACTGTGCTGTGTCTGGAATATATCTGCTCTATTTAATTCCCACATAAGAAAACACTAAGCTTAAATTTTGACAGCCACAAATCCCTCTTCTTTCAATATTTTCTGAAATATAGCAATAAAAGATAATGGATATGAGCTGAGAACACTGAATATTTATGACAAAATCTGAAAAGAGTATATTTTACATTCCTAGGTTGTCCAATTGAGATGCCATAAATCACAAGTTTATCAAATATTTTAACCATAAAAAGGGATCTATTTGTGTCCTTAAGAAGGTAGCTTGTTTCTCCTAATAGAATGATCCTGACAATTTTATTATGCGTTAGCTACATAAATGAATCTTTTTTTCCTTTTTCTGCTAATAAAGTGCTTTTAGAAATAAATTACTTCAATTTGTGTGTAATGAATAAGGGCATTAAGCACAATCCTGTGAACTGTTCATCTTGACTGCAAGTCACTTATTTTTACCTAGGAATTACCTCATAAATTGTGGAATTGGGCACTGGCTACTAAGTTCGGCTATACTTCTCACCGTAAGCCCATAATAAATAGATGTGTTATGCTAAATTAAATGATAAAAAATTGATGATTTTGAGGATCTCCTCCATCAAAAGTTTTGTAATTTAATTCCGATTGATACCCTACTTACCCCCAGGATTTTTTAAAATTTATATTTATCGAAGTATAGTTGATATACAATGTGTTAGTTTCAGCTGTACAACAAAGTTATTCAGTTATATATATATTTATATTACTTATATAATTTATATATATTAATATATATATTAATAATACATATATATATTATTCTTCAGATTCTTTTTCCATATAGGTTATTACAAAATATTGATTATAGTTCCCTGGGCTAGACAGTAGGTCCTTATTGTTTACCTACTTTTATGTATAGTCATGTGTATATGTTAATCCCAAACTCCTAATTTATCCCTTCCCCCACCTTTCCTCTTTGGTAACCATAAGTTTGTTTTCTATGACAGTGAGTCTGTGAATTGGAACATGGATCCCGTTTCAATGAAGGAAATGGAAACGTCTCTAGTTATTTTTGTACAGACAGGGAATTAGAAATAAATCTATTTGAAAACTGTTGCAGATTCTACTAGACTGATGGGTTCCACGGTGGCCTCTCCGGAATGATGGACAAACACTGATTTATCTAACAATCAGGAAAGTGGGAGATCAGGAGGCTGTGGCGACTGCAGCCACCGAGTGTGAGGATACATGGCTTTGGCTGAGATGTAGGATTAGGAAGCCAGAAACAGGCCCCATGCCCCACAACTGCTTAGACCCTGATATTTTCTGATCATTACTGCTAAAATCCCATTACCACCCAAGGAACTAGAGGCTAAGTCGTGATACACCCAAACTCCTGAGCACCATCATGGTCTGATGAAGTGAGAGAGTGGCATGGACATATATACACTACCAAATGTAAAATAGATAGCTAGTGGGAAGCAGCTGCATAGCACAGGGAGATCAGCTCGGTGCTTTGTGTCCACCTAGAGGTGTTAGATAGGGAGGGTGGGGGGGAGACGCAAGAGGGAGGGTATATGGGGATATATGTATACGTATAGCTGATTCATTTTGTTATACAACAGCAACTAACACAGCAATGTAAAGCAATTATACTCAATAAAGAAAGATGTTAAAAAAAAATGCTCATGTAATTCTTATCACTACTGTTTCTTGAGCACCTATTGTATAACCTTTATAATCACCATCCATGGAAAGTGCTGTTATCCCTATTTCCAGATGAGGAAATTCAAGCTTGTAGATTTTTCATGATTTGCAAATGTAATACATTATATAAAGGACATGTCTGGGAACCCAAGCCAATTTAACTGGCTTCAAAGTCCTTTTAGGCCCTCTCTATCATAACGCCTGCTTAATAATTGTATTTAAATCTTTGGAGCTAGACTCATCTGTTGTGATTTTTCAAACCACATATTTTTGTCTTGTTTAGACTCTCCTAAGTCGTTATTCATTTGACACATAATGACTGATCACCTCATATCTGCCCGGCACTGTGCTGTGTCTGGAATATATCTGCTCTATTTAATTCCCACATAAGAAAACACTAAGCTTAAATTTTGACAGCCACAAATCCCTCTTCTTTCAATATTTTCTGAAATATAGCAATAAAAGATAATGGATATGAGCTGAGAACACTGAATATTTATGACAAAATCTGAAAAGAGTATATTTTACATTCCTAGGTTGTCCAATTGAGATGCCATAAATCACAAGTTTATCAAATATTTTAACCATAAAAAGGGATCTATTTGTGTCCTTAAGAAGGTAGCTTGTTTCTCCTAATAGAATGATCCTGACAATTTTATTATGCGTTAGCTACATAAATGAATCTTTTTTTCCTTTTTCTGCTAATAAAGTGCTTTTAGAAATAAATTACTTCAATTTGTGTGTAATGAATAAGGGCATTAAGCACAATCCTGTGAACTGTTCATCTTGACTGCAAGTCACTTATTTTTACCTAGGAATTACCTCATAAATTGTGGAATTGGGCACTGGCTACTAAGTTCGGCTATACTTCTCACCGTAAGCCCATAATAAATAGATGTGTTATGCTAAATTAAATGATAAAAAATTGATGATTTTGAGGATCTCCTCCATCAAAAGTTTTGTAATTTAATTCCGATTGATACCCTACTTACCCCCAGGATTTTTTAAAATTTATATTTATCGAAGTATAGTTGATATACAATGTGTTAGTTTCAGCTGTACAACAAAGTTATTCAGTTATATATATATTTATATTACTTATATAATTTATATATATTAATATATATATTAATAATACATATATATATTATTCTTCAGATTCTTTTTCCATATAGGTTATTACAAAATATTGATTATAGTTCCCTGGGCTAGACAGTAGGTCCTTATTGTTTACCTACTTTTATGTATAGTCATGTGTATATGTTAATCCCAAACTCCTAATTTATCCCTTCCCCCACCTTTCCTCTTTGGTAACCATAAGTTTGTTTTCTATGACAGTGAGTCTGTGAATTGGAACATGGATCCCGTTTCAATGAAGGAAATGGAAACGTCTCTAGTTATTTTTGTACAGACAGGGAATTAGAAATAAATCTATTTGAAAACTGTTGCAGATTCTACTAGACTGATGGGTTCCACGGTGGCCTCTCCGGAATGATGGACAAACACTGATTTATCTAACAATCAGGAAAGTGGGAGATCAGGAGGCTGTGGCGACTGCAGCCACCGAGTGTGAGGATACATGGCTTTGGCTGAGATGTAGGATTAGGAAGCCAGAAACAGGCCCCATGCCCCACAACTGCTTAGACCCTGATATTTTCTGATCATTACTGCTAAAATCCCATTACCACCCAAGGAACTAGAGGCTAAGTCGTGATACACCCAAACTCCTGAGCACCATCATGGTCTCTCAACATCTTCAAAGCTGATCTGGCACCTCCAGGACTTCCCAACAGGAAACAGCCAGAATCATAAGTAAACTGACTTCTTGGTGCATCTTGGTGCCTCTTGGTGCATCTCATTGGAGGAATCTAATTTTCACTTGCTACTGTTGCTTGTAAGGGGGACTGGGAAGTACAACTTTTTAACTTTTCCTATTCTGCATAAGAGGCAGGTACACAGAAGGAGGATGGATACTAATTAACCACATCTACCAAAGATCCTGGTAGGTAGTGAATGATATCATTTTACAGCAAGTATAATTAGAATAAAATGCTGTCACTGAGAACAAGAGAAATCAGGTTACAAAGGATCAGGCTACTTCTGTGACATAGGCTCTGAAAGTAGCCAAAAGTCTTCAAATTGTTATATGCGATTTGAAGAATGCATGCCCTCCTATATTGTTATGCTATTCACACAAACTGGAGTTGATATAAAAGCCTGATAGCTTATTTTAAGATTTTTCTATGAGACATAAGTTCCGGAATAGAAGTAAGTGTTTGTTTGTTTCTTTTGTTTTAACTACAAATGCTGCTACTGTCTTGCTACCAGGTTTCCTTCTATCTCTACATTCTTTCCCGAAGTTACATCATCCACTTCCCTTGCTTTAAATAACATTTCTATATTTTGATTCCAAAATGAATACTCCAGCCCAGATCTCTCCTTTGCAGGTCAAACTTGCAGGCATACACAGGATCTTCTCTGAAATGTCTCATAGGCCTGCTCTGAAAATAGAGACCTGGTTATCTCACCAGGTTGGGGTAGGAGAAACCTGTTTCTCTATGAATTGTACCACCACCCTTCCAATGACAAGACAGAAACCTGAATTTCTCTCTTGCACATGACATTAAACTCATCACCAAGGCAGTATCCTAATCCAGCTAAAAGCGTACTTTTTTTTTTTTTCAGTTTTTAAAAAAATTTTTATTGGGGTATAATTTACAATGTTGTATTAGTTTCAGGTGTACAGCAAAGTGAATCAGTTATATATATACGTATAGCCACTCTTTATTAGATTCTTTTCCCATATAGACCATTACAGAGTATTGAGTAGAGTTATCTGTGCTACACAGTAGGTCCTTATTAGTTGTCTACTTTATATATAGTATAAAATATAACACATACATATTGTGTATGTGTTAATCCCAATCTTCCAATTTATCCCTCCCCTCCTTACTCCCCAGTAACCATAAGTTTATTCTTTACATCTGTAACTCCATTTCTGTTTTGTAGGTAAGTTCATCTGTAGCCTGATCAGTTTTGACATAGTCTAAGCTCATGAATCCATGACCACATGAAAATAGTGTAGATACCTGTCACCTCCAAAGTAAAAGTGTCCTCTTGATTTACTCTCCCAAGCACATTTTCCCCCAAATTTTCCTCATCCCAATAAATGAAGATGCCTTGGCCTTCTACATCTACCTGATTGCTCAGGCCAAATGCCTAGTCATCATCCTTGAGAACTCTGTTTTCCTTATACCATGCATTCAATCCATTGGCAGGTCCTGGATGTTCTGTCTCCAGAAAACTCTCCCAATCCATTCCCAATCCTGTGGCTTCATCCAAGCATCCACCCTCTCTCCCCTGCTCTAAACAGATGGCCTCCAACTTTGTTTTACATCTTCTACTGTTGATGCCTATAATCCGTTCTCCATGCAGCCCTGGCCACTGCATGAAGATTAAAATTAAAACCCATTCAGTGGCCTCCAAAACGTGTTATAATCCATCCTCACCCACCTCTCTGACCCATTCTTGGCCTATTCCTCTCATCGTTCACTACATCACAGGCCCATTGGACTTGGAAAGTTCCTTACAACACACCCTTTTCTTTCCCAACCCTGACTGTTCCCCTGACTCATGGCATCTAATCTTTCAGGGCTCAGCCTTCATATCACTCCCCTTCAAGAACTTTCTCGACCACAATGTCTAAATTAGCTTCATCCCATTTTGATATTCTTTCATCTCCTTCTGCTTCTCTTTTCGCCAACTGCCTTCTTCATCTGACTTGCCGAGTGTCTTAGTGTCTAGTACAGTGCCTGGTACATAATAGATGCTCAATAATTATTCATCACAGTAGCTTCCAAAGTGAAATGCCCACATCTGAAAGTGTAAGCATGATTTTCTACTGTTTCAGTAAGAAATATATATATATATACACACACACATACAATTGCTATACATGCATACACATATTAACTTAAAAAATTTAAAAGGCATGAAGCATCACTGATGTTTGTATTGTCAGTGTTCCTCACCCTCTGCCAGGTAAACCTGTCTTCCACCATCTATGATACGCTCCCTCCAAGGGAAGGTGAGCACTTCATGAAGAAAATTTGTCACAAGAGCTTCCTCACCTATTTGTTGATTTAAGTGCACCGTGATGTAGCTTCTCTGTGCTTGGTTGAATGGCTTTATTTATAAACTATATTTTCAAATTTTAAAAACACAAATGCTCAAAACTTGGACAAGCAACCAAAAAAAAATTTCTGGCAATAAAATGTGACCTGAAGATACCACAAAAATAAAAGCAAAACAAACAAGAAAATGGCAGAGCTAATACTTTCCATGTTACAGTCACTCATTAGCCTTGTTAAGGGGTGAAAATAACAATTCAATCAGTTCTAAAAAAAAGGTCACTCAAACATTTGAAATTCTCAAGAGGATCATCTGGGAATATGGATTTGCTGACCTTATGATATATTGAAACTAGTCTTGAGCATTTTTTTTTTTTTTTTTGTGGTATGCGGGCCTCCCTCTGCTGTGGCCTCTCCCGTTGCGGAGCACAGGCTCTCACGGGCCCAGCCACTCCGCGGCATGTGGGATCCTCCCAGACGGGGGCGCGAACCCGGTTCCCCTGCATCGGCAGGCGGATGCGCAACCACTGCGCCACCAGGGAAGCCCCAGTCTTGAGCATTTTTAATCTGTCCTTGTATTATTCACCTTTGAGCCCTATAGCAGTGTATTCTGGTTTTCAAACCTTCTTAATTGAAAATCTGCTGTAAATATAATAATTATTTTATCATAAAATTAATACATATTTATCAGACTTACATAAAATATTGATAAGCAAATAGAATTAACTAAAAATCACCTATAATCTCCCCATCTAGAGAAAACTTACATCAAACATCATTGTCCTACATACACTTCAATACATTTTACAAAAAGAGATGACTTCAAACTGATAAATATTTATGCATACCTAGCAGATTTGTCAAAAAAGCCAGGATAACAAAATACAAATAAAAATAAAGATTCATTTTTTTAATTTTAAGTAGCCAATATTTATGAAGATAGGTAACTTTATTAAATGCTTACTAGAAGCCGACATTGTGTTAAATGTTCCACAAATATGTGTCCACTGAATCCTTACATTAACCCATGAAATAGCTGTTCTTGATTATTCATGTTTCACAAGTGAAGAAATTGGATCTTGGAGTATTGAAGGAGCTTTCTGAGATCACAGGGCAGGCCAAAAATGCCAGCTGTCTTCCATAAATGCAACTTTTCACGATTTTGACCAGAGTTATCTAGAATGACTGTGATTCACAATTGTAGCTTCTTAAATGACAGTCATTCTAATCATCATACTCTAGGTCCCCTCACAAAAGTTCTATGAAAGCTAAAGCAAGATTTAGTCCTTCTGTGTCTCAATTCCCTCATTAAAAAAATAATAATAATAATAATATGTTTTACACATAGAATGTTATTGTGCAGATGAAATGTGATAGTATATAGGAGAACACTTCGAAATAGATACAAGAACCACAAAATACAGGGCTTTTATGTTAAGGAAAGGGAAAAAAATATCATTCACTCTGTGCCTGTGATACAAAAAAATTGTCTCAGGAAACATGTTAATTTTTTAAGCTTCAAAACAAATGTATGGGGTATGCTTGAGTTGCTGCATTTTTACAGGTGAGAAAACTGAGGCTTAGAAAAGGAAACTGTATATGGTGTTAGAGAATGTTCTCATTTCATTCTTTTACATGTAGATGTCCAGTTTTTCCAGCACTACTTATTGAATAGATTGGTTTTTCTCCATTGTATATTCTTGCTTCCTGTGTTGTAGATTAATTGTCCATAAGCATGTAGGTTTATTTCAACCTTTCTCTCTTGTTCCATCAATCTAATAGTTTTTGTGCAAGTACCATACTGTTTTGATTACTGTAGCTTTGTAGTATAGTCTGAGGTCAGGATGCATGATTCTTCTTTCTCAAGATCATGTTGGCTATTCAGGGTCTTTTGTGTTTCCCTACAAATTTTAAAATTATTTTTTCTAGTTCTGTGGAAAATGACTTTGGTATTTTGATAGGGATTGCAAACTCTGTAGGTTGCCTTAGGTACTATGGTCATTTTAATAGTATTCGTTCTTCCAGTCCAAGAACATGGTATGTATCTCCATCTGTTTATGTTGTCTTCAGTTTCTTTCATCAGTGTCTTATAGTTTTCTGAATACAGGTATATTGCCTCCTTAGGTAGGTTTATTCCCAGGTATTTTATTCTTCTTGATGTGATGGTATATGAGATTGTTTTCCTTAATTTCTCTTTCTGATATTTCATTGTTAGTGTATAGAAATGCAATAGATTTCTGTAGGGCAACCTTGTCTTGTTCCTGATCTTAGAGGAAATATTTTCAGCTTTTCACCATTGAGTGTGATATTAGCTGTGGGTCTGTCATATGTGACCTTTATTATATTGAGGTAGTTTCCCTCTATACCCACTTTCTGGAGAGTTTTTAATCATAAATCGATGTTGAATTTTGTCAAAAGATTTTTCTGCATCTATTGAGATGATCATAGGGTTTTTCTTCTTCAATTTGTTAATGTGGTGTATCACACTGATTGATTTGTGGGTATTGAAAAATTCTTGCATTCCTGGGATAAACCCCACTTGATCGTGGTGTATGATCCTTTTAATGTGCTGTTGGAGTCAGTTTGCTAGTATTCTGTTGAGGATTTTTGTATCTTTTTTCATCAATGATATTGGCCTGTAGTTTCCTTTTCTTGTGACAACTTTGTCTGGTTTTGGTATCAGGGTGATGGTGGCCTTGTAGAAGGAGTTTGGGTTTCTGGTGGTGTCTTTAGGATTTTCTATGTATAATATCATGTCATCTGCAAACAGTGACAGTTTTACTTCTTCCTTTCCAATTTGGATTGCTTTTATTTATTTTTCTTCCCTGATTGCCATTGCTAGGACTTCCAAAACTGTTGAATAAAAGTTGTGAGAGTGGGCATTCTTGTCTTGTTCCTGATCTTAGAGGAAATATTTTCAGCTTTTCACCATTGAGTGTGATATTAGCTGTGGGTCTGTCATATGTGACCTTTATTATATTGAGGTAGTTTCCCTCTATACCCACTTTCTGGAGAGTTTTTAATCATAAATCGATGTTGAATTTTGTCAAAAGATTTTTCTGCATCTATTGAGATGATCATAGGGTTTTTCTTCTTCAATTTGTTAATGTGGTGTATCACACTGATTGATTTGTGGGTATTGAAAAATTCTTGCATTCCTGGGATAAACCCCACTTGATCGTGGTGTATGATCCTTTTAATGTGCTGTTGGAGTCAGTTTACCAGTATTCTGTTGAGGATTTTTGCATCTATATTCCTCAGTGATATTGGCCTGTAAGTTTCTTTTTTTGTGATATCTTCGGTTTCAGTATCAGGATGATGGTGGCCTCATAGAATGAGTTTGGAAGTGTTCCTTCCTCTGCAATTTTTTTGGAAAAGTTTCGGAAGGACAAGTGTTAACTCTTCTCTAAATGTTTGATAGACCTCACCTGTGAAGATATCTGATCCTGAACTTTTGTATGTTTGGTGTTTTTAAATTACTGATTCAATTTCTCTGAATCAGAGAAATTGCTCTGTTCATATTTTCTATTTCTTCCTGGTTCAGTCTTGGGAGATTGTACCTTTCTAGGAATTTGTCCATTTCTGTTAGGTTGTCAATTTTATTGGTATATAGTTGCTCAGAGTAGTCTCTTATGGTTCTTTGTATTTCTGTGGTCTTGGGTATAAGTTCTCCTTTTTCATTTCTGATTTTATTAATTTGGACCCTCTCCCCCCTTTTTTTTTTATGAATCTGTCTAAAGGTTTATCAGTTTTGTTTATCTTTTCAAAAAACCAGTTTTTAATTTCCTTGATCTTTTCTTTTTTTAATAAGTCTCTATTTAATTTATTTCTGCTCTGATCTTTATGATTTCTTGCCTTCCACTAACTTTGGGTTTTGTTCATTCTTCTTTCTCTAGTTCCTTTAGGCATAAGTTTAGGTTGTTTATTTGAGATTTTTCTTCTTTCACAAAGTAATATTGTATTGCTATAAACTTAAAATAGATTAAATACCTAAATGTAAGCCCAGATACTATAAAACTCCTAGAGGAAAACATGCAGACACTCTGTAATATAAATGGCAGCAATATTTTTTGGATCTGTTTCCTAAAGTAAATGAAATAAAAGCAAAAATAAACAATGGGACATAATTAAACTTAAAAGCTTTTGCACAGCAAAGGAAACCATTGACAAAACAAGAAGACAACCTACTGACTGGGAGAAAATATTTGCAAATGATATGACTGATAAAGCATTAATATCCAACATATATAAACAGCTCATACAACTCAATGTCAAAAAAACCAAACAACCCAATTAAAAAATGGGCAGAAGAACTGAATAGACATTTTCCCAAGAGGAAATGCAGATGGCCAACAGACACATGAAAAGATGCTCAACATCACTAATCGTTAAGGAAATGCAAATCAAAACCAAAATGAGATATCACCTCACATCTGTTAGAATGATTATCATCAAAAAGAACACAAATAACAAAGGTTGACCAAGATGTAGAGAAAAGAGAACCCTCATACACTGTTGGTGGGAATGTAAATTGGTGCAGCCACTGTGGAAAACAGTATGGAGGTTTCTCAAAAAACTAAAAATAGAACCACTATATGACTCAGCAGTTCCACCCCTGGGTATATAGCCAAAAAAATAAAAATACTAATTCAAAAAGATACATGCACCCTTATGTTCATAGCAACATTATTTACAACAGCCAAGATATGGAATCAACCTGAGTGTCCATCAACTGATGAATGGATAAAGATGTGATATACAATAGAATACTACTCAGTCATAAAGAGAATGAAATTTTGCCATTTGCAGCAGCTTGGATGGATCTGGATGGTATTATGCTAAGTGACATAAGTCAGACAGAGAAAGACAAATACTATATGATATCACTTACATGTGGAATCTAAAAAATACTACAAACTAATGATTATAAAAAAAAGAAGTATACTCACAGATATAAAGAACAAAGTAGTGGTTACCAGCAGGGAGAGGGAAGGGGAGAAGGGGAGCAGGAGGCACCAACTATTGGATGTAAGATAGTCTCAAGGATGTATGTACAAATTGGGGAATGGAACCAATATTCTGTAATAACTATAAGCGGAAATTAACCTTTAAAAATTGTATAAAAAATATTTTTGAAAAAGAATACTATACAGCAATAAAAAAGAAATGAAGTACTTATACACATAAAAACATGAGTGAATCCTAAAATAACTTTGTTGAATGACAAAAATCAAACCGAAAAAGAATACATGCCCTATGATTTCATTTACTACAAAATTCTGGAAAATACCCTCAAATCTTTAATGATAGAAACCAAATTAGTGATTGTCTGAGGATGGTAGGGGTGGAAGGAGTGGATAGTATCTAGAGGGAGATATTAAAGGGGCATGAGAACACTTGGGGGGAAATGGATGCTTATTTTCTTGATTTTGGTTATGGTTTAATGGGTATATATACATGCGAAAACCTCAAATTGTACACTTAAATGTGTGCAGTTATTGTGTGACAATTATACCTCAATAAAACTTTTAAACCAGGAAAAAAAAAAAGAAAAGAAAAGAAAACTGTCCATTGTCAAAATGTTAAAAAAAAAAGAAGTGTCAAACAACAAAGCAGAATCAGGCTTCCACACAGGCTCAGCTGACTCCAAGCTCTGGGAATACCCAGGGCTCATTTGTTATTGATACCTGAAAATAGTTTATTTCTAATGAAAAACTGTTGAAACTCTGATTTTCTATGGAGATGATATGATGACAAATCCTGAGGATAAGAAAGAGATCTCCACCGAATAATTTACGCTAACATGCATCCTTGTTAGCATGCACGTATATACATACCTGCCAGCCAGCCCTGTTCAACCCGGCTTATATATGTAAGTTATGATTTTTTCTGCATACATACTTTTAAAATCAAGCTATCTCCTAAGTTTCACATTACAAAATGTTTATTTTTACATTTTAAAAAGTTGTAAGTACAGACTTATTCTATTTTAGGAAAAAAAAAAAATCTTCCATACACCACAGTTTCACTGAGTTGTGAATCTCACAAGAGCTGTGATGTTCCACTTGTACACATATTTGGAAACCTCCCTAGAAGGGACCATGACATTACTGTAATTTTGTAACACTGTTTATACCTAAACAAAAGCAAATATCATGGACTAACTATTTGAAAGCACAAGACTTTAAAGGACTTCTGGGCCTCAACTGTCCAGTGTAAACTATGCCCTGGAGAGGGAGGGGCACACATTTCCTCACCTTTGTGGTTGAAGGACCCATTAGTCAGATTTCAGGAGCTCATGCTGCATGACAAATGAGCTCAAAAACACAGAGCTTCACCACAGTAAATATTTATTGTCACACTAGACACAGCAGCTGCAGGTAGGCTGCTGAGTCTTTGCTTTTGGCTGTGAGTCAGGATCAGGACTGCTCTGCCTCCTTTTTATTCTGGGAATCAGGATGCAGGAATGGCCTTGCTTGAGACATGGTAGAGGACATGAGCTAAAGCTGAAATGTGCTGCTTCTAGAAGCTTCTGCTGCTAACTGCCTGTGCAGCAGGAGTGGAATTTCACCTTGGTCAAAACAAGTCGCCAATAGTGTATCGGGAAAGGGAGGCATGATGCTATTGTAAGGAGAGGAGGGAATAAAAAATTGGGGAAAATAATTCAATCTACCACTGGAGGAAAATTCTTGGAAATAGTAACATACATCATTTAATATTCATGGGATGTCAGTCAGACTCAGCATACTGGTCCCTATTTCACAGATCAAGAGCAGAGTCTCAAGTATGTTAAGAGTCTTGTTAAATGCCAGGGTCTCCAGCTTCATATCTCCCATCTCCATAATTCTTATGTTCTTCCTAGTACACCATAAAGTAGACAGGATACACATTTTTTGTATTCCTTTTAGTACTTAGCACAGTTGCTGGCTTATGAGGTTGACTGATTAGATTTTATGAAATATAGCTCATTCATTCATTTATTCATCAAATATTTACTGACAATTTCTCTTGAGTCAGGTACTATGCTAGACGCTGAGGCTACATCTGTGAATAAGACAGAAACATGCTTTGCCTTCCGTGGGTTTACGTGAAAGGGGAAATATTCCACTTTAAAATAGAGAATTTTATCACTTTTCTCATAATTTAAAATTTCCCAATGGATTTATGTTAACATAAGTCTATTTACCAATGGTGAGGACTGGGAGTGTTACCTACCATTGTATTATAGAGAGTGATGAGCTTGGGTAAGAACAAAATATAGAATCTGAGTCTTACGAAAAGAGGATCATGTGTTAGGATCCTTGGGGGTTCATCCTGCAGAGTCATTTTCCTAATGTTTCCCTCTGTCATTCCAGCCCATTCTCTGTGAACCTTTGAAGTTTTCATCTTTCCAGGAAAAGGTGATTAGTATTTACTTTCAGATGCTTATACTTAAAACGGAAGATTGATGATCAGTAAAGTAGTCAAATGTTGGCTAGGTTTGCCTAGAAATCTCTTGTGTGTCCTGAGGGGGACAGCCCAAATCAATGGCTCAGAGCCAAGTGGAAACTTAAGTACCAATAGTGGCCTTGTGACGAACTTGCCCCAGGGTCCCTAGCTCCATCGTGGAATCTGTAAATCAGGAGGTATAAAGTGGATGGAGCACTTGTTAAGAGTTCTTATGTATTATTGCTGAGGAGTATAGGTAAAACAGAAATTGTCTTTGTGGTTTCTACCCTTTTCTACCTCTTTTGCTCTTTCTTTGTACTACACATTTGCTCTTTGCTTTCTGCATATTTCTTTTTACTATACATTTGACTCCACACTTTTTGCATATATCACTTTTCACAGCCTTCTTGTCTACCTCATAAAACTGTGAAGCAACTGTTTCCTATCTCAATAATGGAACAAATATTCATTGAGAACCGATATAAGGTAGGCACTCTGGAAAACACGGGTGAGCTGAAAGAGACACTGCTTGGTCTCAGTTGATGTCCTTCAACTGTCTCTATGATACCTTCCAATTTTTCTAGGATAAACTGTTATAGATATTCTAGAAATAAGTTGTTCCCCACTACATGTGGTTCTGATGCTCATTAGTTAAACCAGTCATGTTCAAAAATCCTAGTAGGAATATTTCTAAAAAATATTCAAACTAAGATAAAAATGACTAATAAAGAAAAATTTCATTTCATACCTTGAGAAGCAAAGTCACGGTATTATATCTAAAAACCAGAATTTCAGGCAACCTTGAATGAGTTAGGAGGATTTGAGAAAGAGGAAGGGGCAGTAAGATAGCCTGAAATTGCATTGCCCCAGTATCCCCTGTGTCACCTGCGTACATTTACATATATTTGCATCCACTCCCACCTTTTCCTCTTGTTTTAGAGGAAACGGTCCCTCTCCTCATATCCAAGGTTAAGTCCTCCAGAACACACACCAGGCCAGCCACTCCGTGGAGGTAACACACCATTAACATTTCCTTTTTGCCCGGGCCATCCCTTTATCTATAAGAATGTAAATAGGACCAATCACCATCATCTTTTTAAAAAATAGCCCATAAAAAAATCAATCTCAATGCTGTCTACACCCCTATTCTCAGTATCTTCCCATCACAGCCACCCTCTTTAATCAACTGCAGCCAGCCCCCTGCAGCCTTCCTCTGGCCTCTACTCCTCCAGAAGGTCCTTACCGACATCAACCATGGTTCTGCTCTAGGACCTTCACTCTTTCCCACAGAAGCAGACAGGGGCAGATGTAAGTGTCAGATACTCTAGTATCAGAAGAAAGTACCTGAAGCTGCCTTGATGTAAGGCCCAAAGTTTTTATGTTCTATATTTTACTTGAAAATTAAATGGAACATCTGCATTACATTTACACTTATATCAATGTTTACTTAAATATAAAGACAATTCAGACTTGTATAATTATGTCGATTGAAAAAAAGACACAACCTAAAAGTTGAGAACTATGTTCTATTTGTTGGAATTGCTGAAGACTTCAAGCCCGGGACACAGCATCTGAGGGACTTCTCTGAAGAGATCAGGGAGAAGCCAGGATACATAGGAGTTTTGCAACAAAAACCAGGTCATTGGAACATCAAAATATTACTGTTAATTAAAGAAAACCAAACATCTCTAGTTAATGAATTTAGTGCTTTTCTATGTATGGGAAGATGCAAGAGTCTGGGCTAATCAAAATCATTCCTTTGATATGTACCTCAGCTCTCTAGGGCCAATATCCTGCTTTTCTTCATCCTTAATCCCTTTAGGGTACACAGTTGGGGGTGACTTCTGGCTTGATGGCTGCAACATCCTTTGTTTACTGATATGGCAGGCAACATTTTTCATTTACATTGGAAAAGTGATGTTAAAATTTATTCATCATATCTAAAAATACATTTTGAAGACCTACTCTGAGTACTCCCCTTGGGGACTGAATAAGAGCAAAAACCAACCTGGTCTTTTTTTCATGAAGCTTATAGTCAATAGAGGGACAGAAATTAATTACACAAATGAAAAATTATGACATTTGTAAGTACATAGAGTGCTGTATAAGCAGTGCTGATCAAACTTTCAGTGTCCTTGATGGCAGGTTCTGTACACTAAAGAGTATCGATTTGATGCTTTTTTAGAATATAATTTGATATTAGTTATTACTTAAGCTTTTTAAGTTCAGCTTTCAAATTTTATTCTATTTATAAATCTAGCTAATTTTAAGCATAGTTTTAAGTAGAGCCTTGATTGTTTGGTTTCATTTATAAACTTTATTTAAACTCATCTGAACATTTTAAGCTGTCAACTGAAAAAACAAAAGCATGATGTGAGAGTTGTGAGTTAAGTTTTATTTGGGGCAAAATGAGGACTATAGTCAGGGAGACAGCATTTCACATAGCTCTGAGGAACTGCTCCAAAGTGGTTGAGGGGAAGGTCAGTATATATGTGATTTTGGTGAAGGGGGAGTACATGGAATCAAGCACATATTTTTTGCAGAAGGTTTCTGCTAGTCTTGTGAAGGTTACTGCTAGTCACGAGGAGCAGGTGTCACCAAGAAAGATTTTAGTGCTTTTCTAGATATGAAGAGATGTAAGAATTGGACTCATAAAATTGTCTCCTGAAAATATCTAACTATCTGAAGACCTGTTCAGCCAGTTTTTCCCAGAGCAGAGAGTGTCTCATTTCTGCTCTCCACCCTGAGCTCCTTTCGGCGGGTATTGGAGGTCAGCAGCTCTACAGCGGCTCATAATTTAATCCTTGTAGAGATACATGGCTAGTGCCAATTTGTAGGTGACAAAGCGCAATTTATGGTTATCATATTCTACTTCCTTTTAAAGTATCTCAATTGTATAACCAACAAAACTGTAAATAAAATCTATAAGCACTGAATATTTTTTGAAAAATATAAAAAAGAACCTATAAATGCAATGAACCTTATGTTTTCTTAAATGTTTTGATATTAAGCATACATTTAACACAATTTAATCTTAAAATCCTGAGTCTAAATCAATATTCAATGATACCTTTTAAATTCATGCCACAAGTCTGGCTTATTACACAAGTCTGGTTGAATGTTCTGAGATATTATAAGTACATAAAAAGATGTCTATATTTATTCTTTTAATAGTTTGTTGCCAAAAATTAATACATTCAATTGTAACTATATTCAACTATTTCTATGGCATTTACAGGGAGAAAAGTCATCCCTATGGATAACTGGCAGAGCTACTGATATAACTTTAATGCCTCACCAGAATGTCAATGCTCTGGCTCTTTATCTACCATGTAACAAACACTCCAGAAACCTCATCAGCTACCCATATTTCCTTCTTTGTCTATAGTTGTATATAGAATATATAGATATATATGTATAACTGAATCACTGTGCTGTACACCTGAAACTACCACAATATTGTAACTCAACTGTACTTCAAAATATATATATATATTTGTATATTTTAATTAATTTCTTTTTTCTTATTTTTTATACCATTTCCTTATCAATGTATAATTTTCCTTATATCCTTTATAATTTTCTTTATCAAAATTATATACTTGTACTGCAGATTTGCCTTAATAATTCTGTCTGTATTTTGCAGAATATTGAGACAATATCTCAACAAAACAAGAAAAAACAGACGGTTGAGATAGATGGAGAGTGTAGGGCACACTACCGCATAGAAGAAAGTCATTCAGAGAAAGTGATCTAGAAATCTGCCTAGGAACTCCCCTCAATATTTTGATCCAGACATTAACTTTGCACGGCTAGGGGAGATGATGTGAGGTCTGCAGAAAGACAACCAGCAAGGGAGCTGTGAGCTGAACACAGTTAGACACCTCACATGTCAGGAAATGTGAGATTTCCAAAGACCCAGAGTGGAGAGAACACGGTGAACAACTCAGACATTTCACTGCATCCTCAGGATAGTCACTGATGAGAGGTAAGGAGACTCTGGACCAGGAGTGATGTATACTCCAGAAACTAACAAGCAAGGACCAAGTTCATCTGCCAGCTTAGCAACTGCCTTCCAGAACCAAAGCCAACACACCTGTCATCTTGAAAGGAAAATAAAAATAGGCTCCTAACAATCAAAACATTGTAAATTACTGGACATAAGAAGAAGGAGTAAAAGGTGAGCCTCTAGCAGGCAATGGTATTAAAACATTTATTAAGATATGTTTAAAACATAAAGAAGATTATATATATTATATAATTACATCATTATGTATATATGTGTGTGTGTGTGTGTATATATGGGTGGGTCAAAATGTTCTTTTGTTTTTTTCTGTAAGATGGCTCTAGTAGCGCTTAGTTGTGTTTAACTTCATTCAAAAAAATTTTGTTAGACTGTATTGTGACAGGTGTCATATCAACGTGCATTAAAAAAAAAACTTATCAAAACTGATGAATTTTGTGTAGCCATTTTAATACTGAAGATGGAAGAAAAAAACCTTTTCAGCATATTATGCTTTATGATTTTAAGAAAGGTAAAAATGCAACTGAAATGAAAAAAAAAAAAAGATTTGTGCAGTGCATGGAGAAGGTGCCATGACAGATTGAACATGTCCAAAGTGGTTTGAGAAGTTTCATGCTGGAGATTTCTCACTGGACGATGCTCCAGTGTTGGGTAGACAAGTTGAAGATGATAGCGATCCAATCGAGACCTTAACTGAGAACAATCAACGTTATACCATGCGGGAGATAGCCGACACACTCAAAATATCCGAATCAATCATTGAAAATCATTTGCACCAGCTTGGTTATGTTAATCCCTTTGATGTTTGGGTTCCACATAAATTAAGTGAAAACACCTTCTTGACCGTATTTCCACATGCGATTCTCTACTTAAACGTAATGCAAATATTCCGTTTTTCAAACAAATTGTGATGGGCGATGAAAAGTGGATACTGTACAGTAATGTAGAACGGAAAAGATCGTGGGACAAGTGAAATGAACCACCACGAACCACACCAAAGGCCGGTCTTCATCTAAAGAAGGTGATGTGTATATGGTGGGATTGGAAGGGAGTCCTCTATTATGAGCTCCTTCTGGAAAACCAAATGATTCATTCCAACAAGTACTGCTCCCAATTAGACCAAATGAAAGCGGCACTTGACTAAAAGTGTCTGGAATTAGTCAACAGAAAATGCATAATCTTCCATGAAGATAACGTAAGACCACATGTTTCTTTGATGACAAGGCAAAAACTGTTACAGCTTGGCTGGGAAGTTCTGATTCATCTGCTGTATTCACCAGACATTGCGCCTTCGGATTTCCATTTATTTCAGTCTTTACAAAATTCTCTTAATGGAAAAAAATTTCAATTCCCTGTAAGACTGTAAAATGCACGTGGAACAGTTCTTTGCTCAAAAAGATAAAAAGTTTTGGAAGATGGAATTATGAACTTGCCTGAAAAATAGCAGAAGGTATTAGAGCAAAAGGATGAATACGTTATTAAATAAAGTTCTTGGTGAAAATGAAAAATGTGTCCTTTATTTTTACTTAAAAACCAAAGGCACTTTTTGGCCAACACAAAATACACACACACACATATATCTCAAGTGAAAAGATGAGGAATTTAAGTAGAGCCATGGAAACTATAACAATGGACCAAATGCAAGTTCTCAAACTGAAAACATAGTAACAGAAATGAAAACATCACCAGGTGGGCTTAGCTGCAGTTGACTCTGCAAAAGAAAAGACCCCAACAGTCACTGTGCAGTACAATAGTGATTATTCAAATTGAAACTCAGTGAGAAAAAAAAGGCTAAAAAAAATCTCAATAATAATCAATAATAGGTCAATAACAAGCAGTTTTACCTACATGGAATTGAATTCACAAAAGGAGAGGGAAGAGAAAATAGTTGACATATATGAAACATTGCACATTTGGGATAGAGGTTGCAATAAAGTAACTTACCTCCTTCTATCTTGTTGTGTCCATTCTTCCTGGACTAATATCACCCCACCCCTCCAGTAGAAAGCATCCTCCTCTAGTTATTGTGGATAAACTTGGCCAGACAGTGTAGGAGGTTCTTGCCTTCTTTCCCTGTCTCTTCTGTTCTTTTCTCCTAAATCTTCCTCTCTGACTCACTGGATATTCCCTACTCCACTCCTGTTTTAATACATTTAAGGCCAACATCTGGAAAAGCAATGACAATTGTTGTCACCACCTGACTAAGTTGAAAATAGTCCATAATCCATCACCAGTTTCCAAAGCTCATCTGTCTTTGGTGCTTGGTAAACTGTAGAATTAGACGGTGATGTGATGGGAATCCTTACCCACACATTTTTCAAGTCTTTGATGGTGCCCCTCATCGCTGTGCTGTTCTAGCTTCATAGAATGGCTTTAGGTTAATATTTCGGTGAAGAGTAGGAGTTCCTTAGTCTTTCTAACAAGATATCTACTGGTCAGAGAACAACTTGAGGATTCTGCCAGTTACTGAAAACCTCTATTTCTACTACACACTCAAGAACTGAGGATCGGGCTAAGAAATGGGTTTGAGGACACAATGAGCTTAGTTTAACATGAGCTCAAATCAAAAGTCCATCATTAAATGACCCCAAGGAAGAAAGTTCCCTGCCTGAGTGAGAGCTTATGAAGGCATCTGAATCCCTAGGAATTGAAACGACCTCAGATTCAAGGGCCAATACTATCTGAAACAAGATCTAGGTATTTTCCTTCTCCCAGTGCATAATAGCCTAGTAATAAAAGCCAGTCTCTTTGGGGGGAATGTGGTAGAAATTTCAGAATATGTACTTTGAATATTTTCACAGAGCCTTTCCTGAAGGCATTTGATTCACGGAGCTGCATCTTGTGAATTGGCTACGTGAGGAAAGGGAGTGAGGGGTCAACAATTCTCTATTTTGATATCTCATCTCAGGCACATTTACTGGATAAATTTTCCCCCAATATATACCACAAAGAAGGTTTTTGTGGATGGCCTATCTCGTTCGTTCGACCCTAGGGATGCTCTAATCAATGAGTCTTTGCCAATCAGGCCCTCTAGTGGGCAAGCTCTTCCTGCTGCCTATCCTGGTTACCTCTCCTTCTTGGAGTTAAGGTTTCACCATCACTGCCCAGCAGGAACAACACCTCTCACTCTTGTTGAAATCAGCCACAACACCTACCATCAGCATCCTCAGTCTCTAGGAAATTTCCACAAAACTATTTTTCAAAGATGACAATATACCCATCACCATTAAAAAAAAATAAAATCTGGATGAAGAGAAGGGTACGTAGGTCTTTGAAGAGGGCAGAATCTCCAGTCTTTGGATTCTATTCTGCATTCTACCAGTAAGTGTCTGGCATCTCAACCACTTCTGAGTCAAAACAAACTAGCAAGGAATTTGAACGACTCACAACTGCTTGTGCTAACCATTGTGACTAGATTCTTTGGTCAGGGCACCAAAGCTGATACATTCAGCCTTATGTAAAAGGATTTCTGCCTTCCTCCTTCTGTCACCTCAGAATTCATTCTCAAGTGCATTGAGCCAGAGATCTGATGCTGCATATCAGGTCTATTATCCACATGATTTCTCTTCTATGTCTTTGCACCGTGATGTGTGTGTCAGAACCCCCAGATTCACACAAATATGTAGCTTCAAGTGGCAACCATGCTTGTCCATACCATTTTATGTACTTTGTCTGGATACCTAAACACCGATGCTGTAACCACTGCCAAATACGTGGTCTGGTGCAACATTTATAGCTTCCTCCTTAGAGTTTTTAATTAAATATTTGACCCTGTCATTGTAAAACATTTTAGTAGCCATTATTTATTATTATAGAAACAACATAATCACCATTTCTAGGGTTTTTTTTTTTTCACGTTTTCCCCCCAGAGTGAAAAACAGTTTAATCCTGAATTAAATGGCTCCAACATTTGAACAGAAGCCAGAATCTATCTGGCCAGCAGAGCACGATTTCAAAGTAATTAGTTCTCCCCTAGTTCTCACTCTTTCGTGTTTCTCCATTTTTCTGAAAATATAAAATCTAATGTTACCTTCAAGACACAAAAGGCAGCATCCTTTGCAGAAGGGTGCTCTTCTTCAAGTGTGTATCACATCACGTTCTTATTGTGTCCAGTATATGGAACTGCTTGCTGATTTAAGAAAGCACCATGCTGCTTCCTGCTTCCTGACCTCTGAAAAGACTGCCTTATCTCTCTGGAGATGGCAGGTGCCTGTTCACCTGTAATAATCACACGGAAGGACATCCCCTGACCACCTCTTAATGGGCAGGCAGCAAGGAACCCACTCCTTTCTGTAACGCCGTGCTACATTTCAATTATTTTGTATGTATCTTTGACCACTCCACGTTGGTACCTACAAGCTTCTCAAAATAAAGGTATGTAAAACATAGCTTAAATGAAGTGGGAAATGCAGATTAAACAAAATTAAATAGAAAAATGGGGATCACACCTCCTTGAGATTTTAACATTATTGTAATAAAACAATAAAAATATGTAATAAAACATATTTTTTCCCCAGAATTCAAGTAGAGTTTACTAAACTTCTGCTTACTTTCAAATCCTGAGATCTTGCTTCTGAAGCAGAATTTAGTGGGCCAAAACTGTATTGATAAGGTTTTATTATGATGCTGGCTATTCTGATGGTTATTCTGTTTGACATAGCCCTGGAACTAAACTTTTTTCTCTTCTCTGCTTAGGGCCACGGGAAGTTAATTTTATCATGGGTTCTCTTGATTGGCTACTCCCAGTAAGTTTTGGCCAATGGGATCCACTGGTGAGAGATTGCAGGCAGGAGGAGTAGGAGATTCAGGGTGTTTCTTGCCTTTCTCTTCCTTCTTTAGGCCACATTTTGGGCAGTGGTTGGATAGTCCAGGACCATGGCTCTAGCCCAGGAGCCTGTATCCCTTCACTGGGCTGTTAAAGTCCTCTATTATTTAACCCTTTAGGTCAAGGGTAAGAAAGGCTTCTCACTTTGCTAATCTCTGGCTGCTTCAACAAACCTTGTTGGTTCTTCTAATTCTATTCAAACCCTTCATTAACATCTCTCAAACCATGTTAGTTCTGTTCTGTTTCCAGCCTTGGCTCTGACTGGTACAGAATGTTTCTCCTCTGCTTACCCGATTGTGGTTCAACTTAGGCTAATATAATGGTTAATATAAGCCACCACTTTTACTTCTTTAACACTGGAATGTGGTATTAATTTAGCCCTTTGCTCCTATAATTGGAGCAAATCCTAGCACAATTAATTTATTTATGACCTGAGGAGCTATGATAATAATTTATAATGTTTCCCCCCAAAATCATGACATCTTTCTAGGGACAGGCAAAAATGTAGATGAGCTTTTTTTCTTCAAAATAATAAGTTAGAGCTTTTGCATATGTCTTTCAAACCTTAAATTATGCTTCCTAAATTACTTTTTCTGCAGTGTTGAAATATGATATATTTTCCAATTATATGTGACCAAACCCTATAGGTTTTATCAGTCCTGAAATGTTGATCGGTTACTGTTCATGTTAAAAAGTTTTTATTAGTAATTGTCTTTAATTTTAGCCCATTCATAACTTCCAAAACATATCAAAACTATAGACTGTTTTTATGTAAGTGTGATTAGTGATAATTTGGAAATCACCCAGTACCTGTTACCTGATAAAATATACTGAACTTGATTCTTGATCACCCAGATGAAGTAAAGAAATTAATACTGGCGGTCCCTGCTTTCCACAATAGTCTTGGACCGTGAATAAGACAAACAAACAGAAATTGTACAAAGTGATCTTAATAATCAGTGGGAAAAGTAAAATGTTTTCTATGATTTTAAAGTTTTTCTCCAAAACGTTAAAACCTCTTTCTAATAGTTATAAATGTATGGGGAAATGAAAACAAATAGTGAAATTAATATTTATTTATAACACTGTAATCTAAAGCACTAAAATCATTGAGAATTAAAGTGCTTTATAGCACTGTAAAAAATCTTCAACTGTCGTTTAAACAGTGCTGGCCTTCGTCCCATAACATAATGTAGCTTATACGTAAGATACAGAGTGGGCATCTTAGGAGTCTTAGTGAATTGTCGTGTTCTTTTCTAAGTTTGGATCAGCTTCCAACATTTTATCCTTTGCATTTTCAAAGTCATGACTATCTCCGAGAATCCCTTTAACAAGAATTTTTTGCCGGTGTCACTTCCTCTAGGACATCTTTATCTTTCCTATCATCCCTCACAACCTTTTCTCTTATGTTGATAAGTTCACCCTTATTAAGCTCCTCTGGATGCACAGCCGTACACGCCCTACCCTTCTGTAGTATTCATCCACACTTCCATCTGTGCAAATTTCACTGCCAGGGTGATCATATTTCATTCTTTTACTGAAATTTCATCTTTGTTGTCTAAGGCTCTCTTTTGATTATTTGTTCTGTCAAATGTCACATGTCCTAGGAGGTCAGGAGGTAACACTACTACACGTTTTCCTGTGTGTGTGTGGAGAGAATAACAGATGCATGTGACCAAACACTGACCTATGATTGGCCACTAGTGAACATGATTTGCATCTGTTATTTACATAGTGATTTGTGAAGTGAAGAGCTAGCAGCAGCGTGTTACTCTGTGCAATTATTCACAGTTAATATGCCCTGGTAGCTGAAATTTGAGCCACGTCATTTGGGGACGGGTGTTACATAACTGAACCACGGGAAACTGAGATCCGTGTGTATTGGGACCATGAAGAGTGAGGACTGGCTACATCAGTGTTTGAATTTTGTTTTAAGACTCTTTTCCATTACTTAACATCGTTTAAATCCCTATTATATACTGGACATAACTTAGCATGTGCAAAAGTCAAGATGACTTGTGACTTTAGAGAAAATTTATATTGAAATGAAAAATAGTTGATATATTGTTTTCCTCCTCAGACCACAGATTTTAGCATGCTTTACAACAACTATCGCAACAAATATTATCGATACCAGAGCAAAGCACTGGCCTCATTTCCACACTCGCTTCTTTTGGACTTTCATATAAATCTAATGTGAAAACAAACTAGTTTTAAAAACTAGAACCAGTGTGGAATCTACTGTCCAAACATATCTTTTCTTGCTTCTTAATAATAAACTCAGACTAAAGTTGAAATTCTCAAGTAATTTCCTAGGATAAAGAGAACAATTAAGTTTTCTTAATTCTGAAAGGAGTAGTGAAATTTAGTAAGTTGTGAAATTTGAATCACATTCAGTCTGGAGTAAACAAATGAATTATTCTTTATTGGTTGGACACAACATGTTGAAAATAGAAGTAAGTTTCTACATCAATTAAGATATAAATGCATTAACTATACTCACAACCATAATTTAAAATTTAGAACAATATGAAAAAAATCTAAATCAAGTCTCAAAAACATCAAAATCCAGGGACAGATGTTGTCATGACATTTTACTTACTGAAGTAGGACTATTAACAACATTTTGTAGTTTCACACACTGTAGGAAGAAGTTGATTGCCTGAACCCTACTATTGTTGCTGATGGCTGGTGTTCATGCACTAAAAAGCCAGATGTTAATGAGAAAATTTCTTCCTTTGTTTATTAATTCATTCACTTATTCATCCATTCACTTCTACATGTACTTATGCATTCCTTTGGTAAATATTGCTAATGTTAATATCCCACATGCCAAATACTGGGAATATAATGGTGAATCAAAATGCCATAATTCTTATCCTTAATGGGGTTCATAATCTAATGAACAGGGAGACATTCAGCAAGTCAACATGTAGTAGTAAATATTCTACTACAAAGAACAAAGTGAGCTGAGGGTATAAAAGAGGGGAAGTGTTTTAAGTAAGACCTTCAGTAAGACCCCTCTGACAAGGAGACATTTATGCTAAAATCTGAGGGAAGAACATGATTTGCCTTAAGAGTAGGGTCTAGTGCATTCGTGCAAAGGGAACTAAGTCGAAGAACCAAGGTGAGATGTTAGTGCATCTAACTGTGTGATGTGTTGGTTGTCCATAAGGTAGCAAGAGGTCTCATGGATAATATGAGGGGGGAAGGTAGATCAGGGATCTGAACGTGAACATCCTTTGAAGTCATGGATTTTACTATAAATGCAAAAGGAAGCCTTTCAAGGAGTTTCTTGGGGAGAAGGATGTGAACTGATTGACATTTAAGTTATGAACTTGAGTGCTTTCCAGGGTGAATGAGAAGAGTAACAAGCACTTCCACAGAGGGGGGAGAGGGTTCACTGGGATGCAGGGATGGGGTGTCCATTTTGGCAGATGTTGAGATCCACATGCCAGTGTGGCTTCTGTAGAGATCAGTATTGTTATCTATTCATCAAATTCAGAACTGGTGACTGTTACCCTGTGCTGATCTTCTGGGCACCGCGGACTTCCCAGAAGGAAGGGAGAGTCACTCAAGCCTTGACTCCTTCTTGTCATCTGTGGGTATCCTGGGGTCATCAAAGGCAATGGTTTCTTACCAAGCTCCACTCATCACAATCCATTCCTGACTTCTGCTACCCAGCCCGACCCTGATGTGCTGGCCTGTTTGTGTGTGTGTGTGTGTGTGTGTGTGTGTGTGTGTGTGCCTCCCAAACACAATCCCCACTTCCTGCAGCTGACTCAGTGTCTTGGTTGCCAATCCCACGCTATGGCTGGTATTTCATTCCAACCTAGTCTTCTCAACTCTGTAATCTGTCCAGTCTGGTCAAGCTAGGAATTGGAATTCACTTGTTCTCCTGGGTCCATTCAGAAGTGTCTGGAGAAGAGTTTAAGTACTTTTTTTTCTAAAGTTTGGAAAAATGAAGACTTAAGAAGCACTGAGTATAATTAAACTGTAGTCCAGAGTTAGATGCAATTTAATCATAGTTCAATTCCAAAATAAAAGTTGCGTAGGTGACACCATGAAATTTCCTAACATGTGATTGTAATACATTGTGCTAAATTTTCTAAAACAACTCAGGGGCACCAAAATTTACATTAGATGGAGTATTTATGAAAAATCTGGCATCAGCTATATTATATATATGTATATGTGTATACACATGGATTGTAATCACATATAATCTTGTAAACACAAGATTATATGACTTCTTGTCATTGATTTCTTGGGCAAATTTTGTGTCCCTTTCTCTGATTAAATCCCTTTAGGAGAAAAATAGGTGAACCTTGTCTATCTACGTTTTTACAGGTCAGCTTCCATTTCTCTCTCTGTCTCTCTGTTCCTCTGTCCCAGATGAACTAATACTTTTCTAAAGCTTTAAATACCACATAAATATAGAGATTTCTCAATTTGTTTTCTGCAGCCAAGATAATTCTTCTACGTGCCAGACTCATGCATCTCATTTGACAGGCCCTCATAAATGCCTCATAAGCATCCAAAAATTCACATGTTTATATTTGATCTTCTTTCCCCAGTCCCCCACTAAAACAGCACCCACTTCTTCCTCCCTGAATTTTTGGTTTCAGAAGAAGACACCAACACAAGTCTAGCTGTTTAGCAGTCAATTCTGATTCTTCCTTTACCTGGAGACCCACCCAAGAAAAATCAGAAAATTCTTTTGATAGTATCATCAGAATTGGCCTAGAGTTTTTTTTTTTTTTTTTCCTTCTCACACTGTTTTCCTCATAATCTTCCATGGCCTCCTCTTTTCCCAGGACAGGAACTTACTAATTCATTTACCTGATTACACTACCTGCCAAAAAAGACAGGGTACCATGGTGTCTGCTCTCCAGAGGCAAAAACAATCATACACAGCAGGATTTCTACTTGCAGGTAGCACTTTTCTTTAGACAATTCAAAATATATTCAATGCTACAATTAATTCAGAGGGGAAAGAGCCACAGCAACCAACTTTGAAATTTCAACCATGTGGCCAGCATCCCATGATCCTGTGAACATATAAAGGTTTTTACTTTTTTTTTTTTTTTCTGGAGACTACCCAACACTGCTTAAAACAGCTTCAAGCCCAATCATAAAAATATTCTCAAAATGATTACATTTCAATTCTCACATTCTTTACATTTTTGTGTATTTTCAGAGAAGAAAATAATAAAGTTGAGTAATAGCAATTCCTACGTTCCTAGTTTGTGTGAAACAATATGAATCTCTATATGACTAGCCAATGACAAAAAAAAAAAAAAAAAACAAAATACAAAAACAAAAAAAAATCCTTTTTTCTGGGGGCATGATTTGTGAAGATATAAAAATCCAATGATTTATCCCTTACCTGCTAAGTCATGATCTAGACTTAATAAATTTAAAATCTCACCATCAAAGCTAAATTACTATAAAGAAAAATTTAAAGAACACATTATATACGGTTTAAAAATGGGATAACAGGAAGTAAATATTTTACTGAGATAAAAGAAACTGACATGCATTCAAATAACAATAACATTAGAAGTCATCTCCCTCATCTGACACAATGCAGGAAGTTTTACAGGAGGGAGGGGAGAAGTTGTTGTTGTTATTATTTTAAAACATAGCTGTATTTATCCAACTTCTGCTTAAACTCCAAGTGACTGGGTAATCCTTACTTTTACAGCACATTACATATACAAATAGCTCAAATGTCTGGAAAACCTATCACTCTTTTTTTTTTCCCCCAAGAGTTTGGTTCATGCTCTGTCCTCTGGAACCAAGTTGAAATCTAATTCTTCTTCCATGTGACCTCTTCTGAGGAAAGCTCTTTCTTACTATTGTGTCCTATTGGCCAACTTTTCTACGTCAATCTGTTTTCAAGCTTCTTTGTGATCATTCATTCTTCATGTGATTCTTAATCAGTCCAGTTTTTTTCTGGGCATTTATTCTTGGTTATTATCAGGAATTCACATCAAATTTGCAAGTCTGTAGTTTCCAGAATCTTTTCATTATTTACCCTTCATAAAAATCTGTACAATTATGTTTCTTAATTTGTATGGAAACATTTCCACTTTCTCTAAATTTTCCCAAAGGTCCTGGAGTCATGTTTGAAAGTTATCTTAGTGCCTTCGTGTATTTCTTTGATCATGAAAATCTGAACTCATTTTAAAGCAAAAAGAAATTCCTTATTTTTGTCATAATGCAATGTGAGTTCCAATTCTCCTTTAATTATATTTGTCAGCCTTTTCCAGATTGAAGATAAGCCTAGATGGATGAGAATCTGAAAGCATGCCAAAACAAACAAAAGAACACAAACCAAACCTCTCATCAGAATCACTGTCAGAGTGCCTTTTGCCCAGCTGAAATTTAAAATATCCAGACAATCTCTTTTTCTATTATTTTATGTTTTGCTAATTTGAATTTGTCCTGCATGAAAATTACATGAGAATGCTGGAGTCCTGCCCGTAAAGCTGATCCCATTGATATACTTTGTTTTCTCTCCAGAAACAAATGTCTGATTTCATAAAATACATAACCAGATTTTCAAGTAGTTTAAATTAATCCATATTGCATGGCCTATATACCATTAACAGAGAAAAGGGGGAAAGACTATGAAATACATATTAATCTGTAATTTATGACCCTTTCCTTTCCTCCATATAATGAAAACCTGAGATTTATTTTCTTACATGGATGGAAAAGGTAAGGAATATTTCCTCTCATCCCCCCGACCTGGGAGTGCAGACTTATAGTGAATGTTTCACATCACTGGTTAGTAATGCTACAGATTACATTTAACCACCTCATCTTCTTGCTACAGTTACTACGTGATAGAGTTTCAACAGTTTTTTTTTCCTTCCTCCTGCTCATTATGGAACAGATATTACAAGGGCTAAAAGGGGTCATACATTAACTGGATGAGAGCCAATTATGGGAAAAAACCAGAACAGGACTCTTGGGCAAACTGAAAGCTGTACTAAAGTGATCACATGACTACACTTTAAGAAGCATGAAAATGTTCACTTTTTTTTCAAAATTATTTAACAGATGCATGTCAGTAAAATTATGACTAAAGAATCCACTCAGCGATAACAAGTGATAAGAATTCCTAGAAAAAGAAATTCTTGACATTAAAAAACCCTTCTCATATCCAATACTTGCTATAGAAATGTACATTTGGGAAATATATAATTATTTAAAAATAATTGAAGGATGCTTTTTGGCATCCCGCCCACCTGTATTTAAATATACATAACAATCGAAGTTACTATTACTAGTATTACAGGAGAGCCATGGTCTCATGCAAATTGTTAGACAACCTGCATTCATAGACTTTGAATATAAAAACCAAATATTGTCCCGGAAATCACTAATATCTGAGTAGCAAATAATATACCCACAAGTATTTGATGTAAACTTGTATCTACTTTTGGTAGCAAAAACCAAGTATTATCAATATTTTAGTTTGGAAGATAATATATGTGGAATATAGTATTTCAAGTATAACCTTTCTAAAGTAAAATATTTTTTGAAAAAATATCTCAACAAGAGGTAAGTTGAGCATTAAAAAACACTATTAGAATCCTTTTATTATCTTTGATGTTTTAGAATATTTTCCTGAGTTTTATATTCAAATGAATAAAACAATTACAAGTAGATATTTACTGTTAAAGAATAACAACTTTATTTTCAGCACTGATTTTGTTATATATCAGAGCACTATAAATAATACCAAGAAGTATCATAAAACTTAACTCCAAATTATTTCATTATAAACCTTTTTATAAGGAAATAAAGTATTAGATTGCAACTCAAACTGTTAGAAATATCTGATGTGATGAGTGAATACACACAGCCAGATGCACAAAAATGCTTGAATAGAGCATCTTCTTAGAATAGATTCAGCTGAAAAATAGCCAATAACAAGTAGAATTCTCAGGCAACTGAGAATTCTAGGCAAATAGGAAACTAAACATGGGTCTAGCACACTTGGTAACAACTAGACGACACATTCATCTAATTCCAGTTCAAGAAGGCAAAGATAATCAATTACAGGTGGAAATCAAGTTGGATCAATCATTAGTCTGTACCCCACCTCCTGCTAGGTACTCTGGGAAATTCACCTGGACTTGGTCATAGGATCTCTGTCCTCACAGACTAGGAAACCCAGTTCAGATTCTGCTGGTTAACGGGAATCACTTTGCTTGAAGAGGGATTTCCGGGTATGAGAAGTTTGGCGTATTCTTCGGTGGAACTTGCGTGGGGTTGGGGAGGACACCTGCTCAGCTATTGGGTTTCAGTGAAATCACCCCTGACAGTCTACAGCCAGATTGACCCCCGCATCTGTTGTTCTGGCTAAAATTAAACATGATAACTGCAGAACATGACAATATGTTTCTTATTAGAGCAATATTATGATTTTTAGACAAAAGTGGTCCCAGTTGGGCAGAATTCTAACCTGGGCCACTGACCTCCTCCAGAGGGGCAGTTATGTCATCACCTTTTAAAATTTGTATTTAAGATCTGAGGGTGGAGTGGAGAGGGCAGTAGATCCTGATTTTTCCTCCCTTCATTTTCTCTTAGGATTTCCTAGCTGGGATGTCTAGGGGTGGGGGAAGGTTAATTTCAACTTTTTGAACTCATGTTTTAAAAGCTGCGTACTTCCGAACACTTCCTTTTCCTTTGTTAGGATAACCACCCTTCGCCCCATCCATTTATGAATGAGCTTGATTGAGTCCCCGGGGTCTCCCCTGTGTTCCTCCTTCAGATGGTTCTTGTGGTGGATTTGGTCTACAAATGCTTCCTAGATATTACCCAGAAAACGTCCTTCCAAGGGGCTTCACCACACAGGAGCCCACCAGTGTCTCCTGTACACTAGTGCCTGTCACAACTAAAGTAGAGCAAACAGCCTGGTGTCAAACCATCACACTGACCTCCTGCATGAGTCTGTGTCACTGTGCCCCTCCCCTGCTATGTGTGGACTCCTGATTTCTGGTTCTGCACATGAGGAGCTTGGATGTCAACACTCTGACCCAAGAACAACTAAAAAAATGAACAAACTGAAAAATCAACAACTCTTCTCGGATCCAGAAGAGCAGGAAGGACACATGGCAACATGCTGTCCCAAAGTTTGGAGAGACAAGTGAATACGGGGAATCATGGTTTATGGGAGCAGTGACTTGCCAGCAGAAACGGCCTCAGGAACACTGAGCCATGGTAGGAAACCCTAATCTGTAATAAAATTGCTGGTGCTCAGTGCAGACGATATTGAGAGTTAAAAACCCAGTCGTGGGGCATGGAGCACAATATGGTGAGAGTTACCTCCGGGAGCTCGACCAGGTTTCCATATCACAGGGGGAATCAATCCACTGGGCTTCTAGCAGGGAGAAGGGAAAAGGAACCACTTTGGACAATGTCAGAGGGCTCTGTCCTTCTCAACAAGGCCCGCCCTCAGGAGACACTAATTAACCAGAGCTAAGCCCTGCTGGGTGTTATCAGAGCCTGACAGACCTGGGGAAAGGCAGTCAACAACCACAGCCTCTCTAGCCTTCCTGTCCCACCTAAGAGGGGAGAAAAAGCTGGTAAACAATTGTGAAGCTCACAGCCCAGAGTCACAGATTCACTGAAAGCCTGAGCCCTCACCATAGCACCGGGGAACACTTCCCTTCATGTCACACCTCACCTAAAGCCTAGTTACATCCGTTCCTTTTACTCTGTATGTCATGTCTTGCTATCAAGAAAAGAGTTAAAATGTATGCCATAATGTTAAAAAAAAAATACTATTTTAAGAAACAGAGCAAGCAACAGAATCAGATGAGGTGGGGATGTTGAAATTATCAGACTGGGAAATTAAAACAGCTATGATTAATACACCAAAGGCACTAATGGACAAAGTAGCCAGCACACAAGAACAGATGGTCAATGTAAATGGAGACATGGAAATCCTAAGAAAGAAACACAAAGAAAGACTAGCGATCTAAAACACTACAAGAAATGAAGAATCCCATGATGGACTCACTAGCAGACTGGACACAGCTGAGGAAAGGCTCTCTGAGCTAGAATATACTCCCCCAAACTGAAAAGAGAACAAGAATGAAAAAAAAAAAAAAGACAATATTCAAGGACTGTGGACAACTACAGAAGGTGTAATGTGTGAAATGGGGACACCAAAAGGAGAAGAAAAGGAGGAAAAAAAGAAATATTTGAAACAATAGTGACTGACCATTTTCCAAAATTAATGTCAGACACCAAGCCACAGATTCACGGAGCTCAGAGAACACCAAGCAGAATCAATGCAAAAGACAAACAAACTACACATCAGCATTTTATTTTCAAATAACAGAAAATCAAAGATAGAAAAAAAAATCCTGAAAGAAGCCAGAGGGGGAGAAACACCTTACCTATAGAGGAACAAAAATAAGAATTACATCCAACTTCTCCTCAGAAACCACAAAAGCAAGAAAAGAATGGATGAAATATTTAAAGCTTCGAGAGAATAAAACCATCAACCTAGAATTCTGTACCCTATGAAATTCTCCTTCAAAAGTGAAGGAGAGGGCTTCCCTGGTGGCGCAGTGGTTGAGAATCCACCTGCCAATGCAGGGGACACAGGTTCGAGCTCTGGTCTGGGAAGATCCCACATGCCGCGGAGCAACTAGGCCCGTGAGCCACAACTACTGAGCCTGCGTGTCTGGAGCTTGTGCTCCGCAACAAGAGAGGCCACGACAGTGAGAGGCCTGCACACCGCGATGAAGAGTGGCCCCCGCTCACCACAACTAGAGAAAGCCCTTGCACAGAAACGAAGACCCAACACAGCCAAAAATAAATTAAAAAAAAAAAAGTGAAGGAGAAAAATAGACTTCTCAGACAAAAAAAGAGAGAATTTGTTGCCAGTAGTAATGGCTTGCAAGAAATGTTAAAACAAGTTTTCTAGAGAGAAGGAAAATAATACAGGTCAGAAAGGTGGCTCTACAGAAATAAAGGGAGAGCATATAAGAAGGAATAAGTGAAGGTAAAATAAAACTTCAAAAATAAGAATTACATCCAACTTCTCCTCAGAAACCACAAAAGCAAGAAAAGAATGGATGAAATATTTAAAGCTTCGAGAGAATAAAACCATCAACCTAGAATTCTGTACCCTATGAAATTCTCCTTCAAAAGTGAAGGAGAGGGCTTCCCTGGTGGCGCAGTTGTTGAGAATCCACAGGAATAAGTGAAGGTAAAATAAAACTTAATCTTCTTATTTTTCAGCAATCTAACAGATAACCGTTTGTTCAGTATCATAACAGCAGCAATGTACTTGATTATGTATGCTTATGTATATACCATATATCTATACATTGTCCTATACATATCTTTATGCTTATGTAAGATTATATATGTGAAATGAATACAGAAATAATACAAAGAACAGGAGGGAGGAATTAGGATTATCTTGCTGTTATAAGGTACTCAAACTACCCGTGAAGTGCCATAGTGTTGTTTGAAAGTGGACTTGGATTAGTTGTAGTTGTGTATTGCAAACTCTAGGGCAGCCACAAAAACATGCTTAAAGAAGAAGTATAACTGCTATGCTAAGAAAGGAGAGAAAATAGAATCATAAAAAATGCTCCATTAAAACCACAAAAGTCAGAAAAAGAGTGAGAGAAGCCACTTTACTGGGCACCATCTGGACATGTATTCCTTGGCCATCAGAAATGCAAAGATTGTGTTGGACGTGATGGATGGGAAGCCTGAGTTACAGAATGAGGAACACAGCACTCCAGTGGGACAGCAATGCCGACATCCTCCAGAGCCCAGTGGTGGAGGTCTCTTCTGCTTGTTGGAAGTACTATTCCTAAAGCTGGTCCAGCTCCTTCCCTCAGTAAGTCTGCAATTCCTCTCTCTGCTGAAGGATGACTGGGAAGTCTGTGTGGGTGGATTCTGTGTAACTGCAGGGTGGACCTCAACCCTGCCTTACAGGGAGGGTCGGGCACCCTCAGAGAAGGAAGAAGGACACACACCTTCTTCGCCTTAGAAACACACACAGAGGACATTACCTGAGAAAGAGGGAGGCACTTCCCAAGTCGCCTCATCTCTCTTCTTGACCTTCTACTTTTCTAAGCCTCTCATTTTCTCCAGAAAGGCTCACACAGCTCTGTGCGGGGACATGGGTGTTCCTCCTACCATCTTTAGGTCATCTGAGAGCTTCTCCAATGTCTGTCTACTCTTTGGTTAAACACTCGCATGTACACTTTTCCTCTAGCAAAGCATGTCCTCTGCTACACCTCCTTTACTGGAGTAAAGGCAGGGAACACAGTGGGCTTCCTCCACCCCCTCCTGTTCTCCATCTTTCTATTCCACCTTTGGTCAACTTGACAAACCACTTATATCTCATTTATTCCCACAACTCTTACACCTCTGTACCCCAAGAAGTAGTTGACTGTTATTCCTGTAATGGCATACAGTCGTCAGGATTGTATTTACTTATCACACAAAAAAGATGAATTCAACCCTTTGGGGCAACGTGTACATCACACAAAAGCAAACTTCTGTGTGGGCTTATGCAGCCAGTAGGGGTCTCTCCCTAGCTCAGAGAAGTAGCAAGTCTCCTTGATCTTAAATGTTTATTTTAAACCAATCCCAGGGGCCATTTAGTCAACATTTAAACTATGAATTGTGGAATCATGTCTCCGTACCTAGGAACTCTCCAACTCAGGGCTTCTAATGAGAAATGGATGTTCCAATTAGTAAAGGGACTAAGGTCTTTCAGAGAGCCATGTCAGCAAAGCCCTTAAAACTGCTTATCCTAATACAAAACTGCACCCCACCTCAGTTAAATCTCCACACTGCCGCCAGAGCTATTTCCCTAAAATAATCAATACATTTGATTTGAATGTCTCCTTTTTCTCTCAAAGTTCCCTGCCCTTCATGCCTTCTATGAAGTGTTATAACATTTTCTCTTTGACCATTGGAGTTTTTTTTTGTTCTAAAGACCTAATTCAAAGACACCACTTACATGAAACCTTCTCTGAACTTGCCTGAAACTAGTCACTCCTCTTCCTATGATGTCTTTTCAGGAAAAAAAAAGAATTAAATAAGAATATACGGTCTAGTTACTGGGTTATTTTGATATTTCACTGTCTCTGCAAGTCTTTAGTCATGTGCATTGCTGGACATGTTTTATAGCATGTAGTAATTCCTCATAGAAACAGGTAACAATATATGAAAATAAACTCTGAATAGAAGCAACCACAGTAAAGCACATTTTCAAGATACCTGTTTTGAAATCTAGTGTAAAAGTGAAAAATATCTAGCAGTTGGAGTCAAAACCCAGCTGGACAGGTTTGCAGGAGCTAATTTGCATATTTCCTACCAACCTGTCCAGTAACGTCATATCAGCCACATTAAGTGTTTTTGCATCATGGAAATCAACCAATTTTGTAAATCAGGACTGTTTCCTTCCTCCCCCTCACCCCCCTCCCAGAGTCAAACATTTACCAGCACTCCACTGAAAACATTCCTTTTTAAAAAAAACATCCTGCATCTGTAGTTTGTAATCAAACCTTCCCTATTATCCTCATTAAAAAATTCTTAGTCTTATCATCAGATTTTATAAAAAGCATGTATTTACATAGCAATACACTTTATGGTGGTATTGATTTTTCTCTGAGGGTTATTTCTACAAACACTTGTCTAGTTAAGCTCTACAATTGATTCAATATGATTGATAAAATAATTCTCAATTTTAAAATCAATAGTTTATATCTTTAATATGTGAGAATATTACATAAAAAACACAAATGATATTGTACACCAAAATTAAAAATTATGTATAAGAATGTATGGATGAGTTAAATAAATTATGAAACATAGTGTAGCTCTTCTATCATATTTAACTTGTTTTAATTTTTCCTAATATGACAGAGCTTAATCTTAAAAGTTGGTCATTTACACTAGTTTCCTGTGGCTGCTATAACAAGTTGCCACAACTTAATCCCTTAAAACAAGGTATTCTGTTACAGTTCTAGAGGCCAGAAATCAAAAATCAGTGTCCTGGGCCAACATCAAGGTGTCAACCAGGGTCCCACTCCCTTCAGAGGCTCAAGTGGACATTCTGTTTCTTGCCTTTTCAAGCCTCTGTTGGCTGCTGGCATTCCTTGGCTTGTGGCCACATCACTTCAATCTTTTCTCCATCTTCACATTGCTTTCTCTTCTGTGTGTGTGTGTGTGTGTGTGTGTGTGTGTGTGTGCGCGCACATTTGTGTATATATGTGTGTGTCTTCTCTGTTTCAAATTTCCCTGTACCTCTCCTTCATAAGAACACGTGTAATTACATTGGCTTCACTTGGATAATCTCCAGATACTCCCCATCTCAGGATACTTAATCATGTCTTTTACCATTTAGGTAGTATTCACAGGTTCCAGAGATTAGAACTCAAAACCAGCCCCCTGTTTGACCTATCACCTTGAAAAAAATAAAACTAAATATTAAAAAAAATATTTTCCAAGGGAGCCTACGTGTTTCATCCATTTTTCAGGGGCAGGAACAAAGTTACCCAGTATTGTGAAACATTCACTGAACATTCAGGCGTGGCCAAAATAAAGATACAAAATATCTATCTTATTAATATTTATTGATTATTGTGATTACTTTTGAACTTCAGCTTATGCATTTGTCACAAACGCCTTGGCTTTTCTTTCTTAAGTATAGTACAGTACCCTCTTCATTTTTAAAGTTGGGTTATTTATACATGAAATATTTTTCAATACCCATCTTGTGTTGGAAAATTTTTTAGCTCTTACCTGAAGATTTTATGACAGGTGTCACCAATTATGTATTTCTTCATAAGTTCCAATATACATAAATCAAGTTGATTTGCCAGATTCTTTAGAATCACAAGTTGAATCAGCACATTCTTACTGAAAATATTTTTACTGAACACCAAGCATGTCCTCAGTGTTTTATCATCTTCTCGAAAAGTAAAGAACCATAAACTATTGTCAGGAATGGCAGAACTTTAAGGAAACAGAGAGAAGTGATCTAGTTCAGAGCTATATAGACCCTCAACCAGAACAGTGAGTTTAAGACGAGGCATGAACTTATTGATTCTTATTATCTTACTCCAACCAGTGCTTCAAGCTATATAGACCCTCAACCGGAACAGTGAGTTTAAGACGAGGCATGAACTTATTGATTCTTATTATCTTACTCCAACCAGTGCTTCATGTTGACTCTCTCATTTAATGCATGGAATTGAACCACAGAGAAATCACTCACGTGATACAGGCAGTTCAGTAGGGTAAAGGGGAGTGAGTTTTGGGATTCAGATATGGGTTTGTTTCTTGATTCTGGCACTTATGTAAGAGTGGACAAACATTTACCATGCTGTATTCATTTATCCCAAGTAACTAGACATCACAGACCTCCTGGTATACGATAATGGCTCTTGGAATAAAAATATATAATAAGACCTATATTACATTACATGGTTAGAGACGACATGTGCCTACGTGTGCAGGAATTTTTAAAGATGACCATCAGTTATCTTTCAGGGAGTAAAACAAGACTTTAAAGAGAATGTTCTCCAGCCTTTAAAGACTAAAGAAAGAGAAGAGGAGAAAAGGCACACACACACACACACACACACACGCACACACACAGGAGGAGGAGGAAGAGGATAAAGTTATGGTTCATGAGACTAGCATGATATGTGTATATGATAGTCGGAAGCAACCCTGGCTGGATTAGGAAAAACGTAGGATAACTTTAGAAAATAATGTTGCTTAGTTAGAGGAAGACGCAGGTACAGTGGGTTTTGAAAATCAGGCAAAAATGGTCACATGTGATGTGACAAGAGATGGGGAACCACTGAAGGTCTTTGAGCAGAAGAGTGATGTAATGGAGATAGTTGATCATTTGCATATATAGTGAAAGAGTTTAAAGAATACTAATCAAATGAAATTGGGAACTGAGAAAAAAATATTTCTTCTGAAATAGACAGTTTAATGGAAAATTGTGACAGTATCCAAGTAAATAACATAACAAGAAAAAGACTTTGCAGAATATTGATTTAATGCATCACTTAAGCAAGAGAATATCTCAGACCTGCATTATCTATGCTCTATTTCCTTGTACCTTGGACAGCTTATCTATTTACTTCCCTCCAAAGAACAGGCACATTTTTCTACATGAATTGTTTGCTTATGATGTATAGTATTTAACAGAGATAAACTTCCACTCAGAGATAATTCAGCACTTTTGGAAGTTATGTATCCTTTAATATGCCATGGGTTAGAATATCATGAATAAAAATGACTAAAATTAAATTCAGACCAGCAGAGGATAACTGCCATCATCATCATCTGTTGAAAACATCACTGCCAAAGACATCACTTTCAATATGCACAAAAGTTTGTAAATTGCAATTTGACCCCATTGTACAAATTTCAATAGTCATCTAAAACATCGAAAGAACCCATTTAAAATAATTATGTTGATTCTCAATTGTGCCTTCAAATGATATGTTCAGTTCACAGATTGGGGATATGACAAGAACATATGCCATAAAACCAGGATGAAAAGTTGAAGTTAGTTATCAGATCTATTGTTAATTTTAAGATGCAGGTAAGGAAAATTTACCTCTTTAAATTAAGAAGACTGATCTGAAAAAAAATGGTATGGTTATGTCTATATAGTTACCATATTAAAGATAAAATTAACCTTTATTCCAATGAAAGCTCTGTGGAATACTTTTAGGGTAGGAAAATAAATGTCACTCCCCATTAAAATGAAGCAAATGCCTTATTTGGTCAAGGCAGCATGCATAATTTAATTAGATGCCCTAATATTCTGGAAAATGGCATGAAAGGGCAGCTCAAATATATTTAGCAGTTCTGAATTTTAGAGGTGTTATAGCTGGAAGAGGTGTGTCCTTACAGAGTGCTTTACGATAGCCTCATTTCTGCTCATGACTACAGAGGGGTCTTAGGAAATTTCTTCTCCCCTAAAACTGCAGAGCACGGGAAGTCCAGTAGTGAATGGACGTCAAAGTTGAGAGGCAGAGATCTTGAATTTCATAGCAAGAATCTGAAGAGATCAAGGTTCACAGCTATCTGGAATGAGTCAGGGCTGCAGAGGATTTGGCTTTGGGGAAAGAGGGTAGAAGGAGAAAGAAAAGATCTTGTAATTGAAATTCTTTGGGGGATGAAAAGTTTGATATCACTTTTGTTTTCATGAATATAAGTGAATGAGAAAACTGATATCTTATTATTTGTAAAACTCCAAATATTTAGGCAAACCCCGAATTTAGGGTCAAAGTCAGAATCAGATGAAAGATATCAGTGTCATTTGAGTTTCTGTCCCTCCCGTAGGAGTTGATTTGACTCTACATCAAGGAGAGGATCAGTGAATGTGAAATGATGTAGATGAACTAAGAACAATGACAAGAACCTCCCCCATAGAACTTAATGAAAATCATGCCATTTATAGTCACCAGAAAACATGAAAAACCAAAAGGAAATAGTCATAATAAGAGAGATTTGCAGAGCAATGTTCTCCAGAGTTCAAGAACATTAATATTTGTGTTGACCAGACTTTTACTTGTTTAGTGTCAAAGTTGTCTTCTCTTATTTGCTTCTTGTTTTTAGATTACATATAGTAGATTACATATCATTCAGTATATTAAAAGGAGCCTAAGAATTTATTATATTTAGACGCATTTTGATGATTTTATACCTTGTTATCTCTTCCCGTGGGGTAAGAAAAGGCATTATTCTCACTTTTATTTTCCCAACTGATGATAGTGCTGGAAAATAGTACATTCTCAATAAATATTTGTTAGCTGACTGATTCAATCTTACTGTGCATACTATAAATGAAGAAAACAGTGAGGCCCCACGTGGTGTCTCAGGCAGGCATTAAGACAACTTCTCAGTTGCTCCAAGAAGTAGGAAGTCCCTCCAATAAAAGGGATGTGTCTTTTTCTATTAAGATGCAATTTGTTATATAAGTCATAGGGAAAGTGAGGCCTGTATACATTGATTTGATGGTTATGATCAGAAGTTGCACCAAATCTGTCTAGAATGGAAGTTTGTTTCTACGGCCAGGCCAAGTCAGATCTCAATCCAAGGAATGGATGTGTTGGGGATTGAAGGAAAGATGTCAGGAAACCCAGTGGTCAGAATGTAGCTGAGTATTAAGACAGAAGCAAACTATGGCTTTATAGAAAATTCAAGAAGTCTACCATCCACACTGAGGATTGCATCACTCTCCGTTCTTGCTGAAGATCGACTCTCTTGATTTCCTAGTCTATATTCTTGCTGAAAATAGACTTTCCTTCTTAGTCGATAGACTGAAGTGGAAATCTCTTAGTCACAACTTCAAATTCCTAAGAAAAGGACTGTGACACACTGTGCTTAGATCAAGTCCCACACCTGGACCAGCATATTGTGAGCTGGATAATAAGAACATGACTGCTCCGGATGCAAATATGTGAATGGAACTTCCTAGGAGTCTGGGGAAACAACCCAACAGGCACCTACAATATTCCTGCATCCAGCTGCTGGCAGGAGGTCTGCCCTAAACGAGAAGACATACATCCTGTATGATTTCCATGCCTCCATTACCTTCTGGATGCCCTTGGATAGATTGAGCGCGTGGGTTTTTTTTTTTTTTTTTTAGTATAGTTGTTTTACAATGTTGTGTTGGTTTCTGCTATACAACGAAGTGAATCAGCTCTATGTATACATGTTGGATGTAGTAGTTGCCAACCTAAAGAACAGGTGTACAATCACCTTAGTACTCAAGTTTGCACCCCATCCATTTTCTCTCTTTTTTTCCTATGTAGACCGACAGCTCAGGTTCTCATACACTTCACTGCTGGCTGTTCTCACTACATAGCCATCTCCGTCCCCATTGACGAAGAAGCATAGTTTTGTCATTTGCTTTTCATTCCCTGAGCCCATCTCTAATGCAAAAGCTCAAACTGGAAATTTCCCACATAACATTCGCCCATTAAAGCATGGAAAAAAATAATCTGTTCAGGGGAGGGAAAAGAATGGTTCCATTTTCTTTTAAATGTTTCTTTCAAAGAATGTATTGTTCCCATTATATTGTATATTACTCTAAGACAAGTCCCCAAGAAGGATTTTTTTCCCTTGTTTCTAAAGTCTTTTAAAACAATCTTTGAAAGAGCACAGCCAACCACCCATTTTTCTAACTGATATTTTCACTGCTTAGTCTCAAGCTTAGAAATGTAGAGCTTCACTGGTGGAACTTTCTACGTAAATTATTAATCCAATTTAATTTAAATTTTCATAAGTTATTAAAGGAGATTGCATGTGAATAGCCAGTTTTCAGATTTGGTAAGTTCTAATTCAAGACAGTGGTAATGTGCAGGCTTTGGGTATTAACTTCCCTTAAGTAAAGCATGAAATAATTTCTTTCATCCAAGACAAAATGTGGATGGCAGATGCTTTTCAAAGGGTTTAATTAATTATCTCAATTTTAGACCACCCAAGAGTTGGGAGTTGTATTGGAAGTGAATATATAGATACAGCTCAAACATAATGTGATGTCTGGAAGGCCTAACAATTTTCATAATTGAAGACCTTACTGGGTAATTTGGTGTGCCTGTAAAAGCCACGTACTTACCTAGGTCAAGAGGCTGGAGTTGTAGAGTGAACTCGGATTCCTTGTGCCTTTTCTATTTTATTTTCCAGGCTCAGTAGGTAATTTCTTAAAGTTAATTGCCCGTAAAACACTTGCTTTCAATAAAGTGTCATGGCCTGAGTGATATTTTTGAAGATAAATAAGAAATAAGAGAAAAGAAATCTTTGTAAAAGGAAAACCCAGGAAGAGTAAAAGAACGTTCAGCACAAGTTTCTATAAATACTTACAACCTCCCAAATAGGATTAAAATACTTCAGTCTGACATTTTACCGTGTTACAATTACATGGATACTCAATTTATGCCAAGGAAAGTAGAACAGCTTAAATTAATCATATGTGTGATATTAGAAGAAACATGAATGCCCAAAGCAGAATGCAGTAGATAGTCACTGAACGGTGTTATTTGAAGATCATAAAACAATCTCACCTTTTATCAAAATGTTTCCTCTCCAAGTAGTCATTGCCAAAGAGGTTCACCCCTGGATTCCCAATAGATAAATATCTTACCTCATTATACTTATTCACACAGGTACCCTCTAGTAGAACAACACTACTGGGGAATGATCTTTAACAAAATCAAGCCAGCAGAACACTGAACAAAGATTTCAGAAAAACGGTAGGTTATTTGCAAATTCATTTTGGCATCAAAACAAACAGAGTAAAAATTATTTTTTCAGCCCCACAATCCAAGCGCTGAATGAAAGCATTCCGGAGTTAAAGTTGTGGATGAAAGATAAATGTGACACTTTGAATAGGTAAATGAAAGAGCAGGACTTTGATGAGGTACTGTGGAGGGGTTCAAGTCAATCTTTACAGATTCTATTTTGTGGGTTTGCAGAGAAGGATTGCGGAGACCCTTCCTAAAGGTATCACCTGGACTTTGGCAACTTCCTGAGGTATCAATGCCAGCAAGATAGGACAAAACTTGGAGGGTGCGGGTGAGAATTGACAAAAGAGGAGAAAAAGGAAAACAGGGGATGGGAGAAACTCTCTCTCATTGGATATGGTCAGTAAGCCCTGCTGAGTAGCTGGTGTCTATCTTATGTACTAATTTGATACATTTAGCTGGTTTCTGAAGCTTTGATCCTCCAGTGTGCTCAGCAGGCCAGCATCAGCATCACCTGGGAGATTGTAAGAGGGACGTGCAGAAGCTAAGACCATGCCTCTAACCTACAGAATCAGTATCTGCATTCTGACAAAGTCCCAGATATTTCACATGCATGACTGTCAGAAAAGCATTGCTATTGGCATCTAGGTATAAACACTCAAAGGATGTACTGATACATACAATTAAAACTCAAATAAAGTAATGATTCTTTTAAATAAATAAAATTTTGTTCTTGTAATCTGAGACCAGATAATAATAATACTTTTTTTTGGTTAATCTAATTCTAAAAATTAGAGTTTCTCTTCACAGGTTGTGTGCTGTCTATGTAGCTATTTACTTATGATTGAAAGAAAACAGAAAATATACTTTGCTTTTCATTAGCTAAGGCATTGGAAATTGAGAAATTTAAGACAAAGGTAGATCAATCTACTTCTCTTCCTTTTTCTACCTGATGACAAAACAGCCACAGGAAAACTAGAACACCAAAATAGTGAGTTTTGACTTTGTTCTACATGAATCATATGCATATTTGGGAAATCCTCTATGTCTGAATGTTTAACTTTTACATACTTGTAGGAAATGTGGTCATCACACCCAAGAGAGGATAATAAACCAAGAAAAGTCAAAAGCATTTCAGTCAATTAAAGCTAAAAATCTAAGTTCATGAAAAGGTTTGTCTATTACAGAGCTCAAAAAAGAAAAAAGAGACACCCTTTTTACTATGCTTGGCCTAACTAACTAAGAGCTGACCACATAGCCCGATGTGGGCTCATTGTAAATTCAGAATGCTGGAGAAACTTCCTGCTCAGATAGCTTTCATTTTCATCTGCTCCCAATTTTCCCACCCAAGATTCAGACCACCCATGACAAACAAACAAACAAAATTACTACCAAGAGCTAATTTTATAATGAAAACAATTTGTACATAAATGTGTGAAAAGCAGGACTGTCTGTGGACCCTCTCCTTTAGGATACAAGTTTAAGGCCAAGTTAGAAGTCTTAACAGAACTTCTTACATTTTCACAGTTGTTATGGTTTAAGTGTTGATGAGCAGAGACATGGTGCTCTTTCTATGTTGCATTAGGAGTTTCCACAAATCACATAATTTCCTAGATCTCAGTTTCTCTATACGTAGTAAAGGGAATATCAATACTTGTACCGCCTTCCTCATTGTGTTATTGTAAATATCAAATATAACAGTGGCAATGAAAGAGTTTTGAGGTGTGTCGAGTGCTGTATATATAGAAGAGGTTGTCATCGGTGAGTGTGTTTTCTTAAAGACATTTTAGGATTTATAATATGGTATATATTCTGGGCTTATTTAATAATATGCAGTTTAACAGGCCCAATTCTGCCATCAATAACATTCATTCTTCAATAGATTTTCCTTTAGTAAATTGAAAACAGAAATTGACCTTTTTAATGTACAAAGAAATATCTTTACGTGACAAAAACATAGATTTACTTTCTTTTTTTACTTTACATGACTGGCCTTGAACAATTATAAAAGCACATACCTACAACTTTGAAGGAGCGAGTAAACATATAATCACAAAACTCATTTATTAGTCTTTATTTTGTTTTCATCACTATCACATTTGGGCATTTTATTCAATTTTGTTTCCTCAACTAATTCCTTTGTAAATGAATATATGTAATGGTTGTACACTATATTTAGAATATGGGGACTCAAACTTTGAACCATAGACACAACAAATTCCAGACACATATTCTAGTTAGATAGTTCACTGAACGTTCAATAGCAATATATTCTAGTTAATCTGTACAGTTGACTTTAGCTTTTAGCTATGCAAGAGTTTCTCTATTGTTTTCACTATGGAGCTACGTTGATAATTTTTTATTGTTACACTTAGGTGATTCTTTCCCCTCAAATACATTAATTGAATTCCCTTATAATTATTTATGCATTCATTCGTTCAGCAAATATACAAATGCCTATTTTATGCAACACAATGTTCTAAGCACTGGGGGAAACGTATGAGTCATGTTCCGGTGGAAGGAGACATATAATAGAAAAGTGGGTTAAAATGAGATATTTTCTGATAGTATTAAGTTCTATGAACAGAAAACAAAACCAAACCTTAAGTTATATAAGTCAATAGGTGAGCGCCTTTCTAGAAGGAAGTTTTCTCTGAGCAGTGGCATTTGAAGAGAAACATAGGTGATGGACATAAAGGAGTCAGCCCGGGAAGATTGAGGGCAAGGGCGTTCTTGGCAGATGGAACAGCTAATCCAACAGCTTGAGGAAGCCCGGTGTGATTGTAAGTCATGAAAGCGGGGTGGATACCAGGTGAGATCAGAGTGTCAGGTAGGAACAGCAATAGGGTGAGGCTGTGTCTTACAGGTCACAGCGAGGAATCAGGAGGTTGACAGAAATGTTATAGGAAGCAACTGGAGAACTCTAGGTAAGAAAGTGACGAGGTATATTTTGTGTTTTAAAAGCTAGCTGCTGAGTGGAACATAGATCGTGGTGGGAGTGAGCATGCGTACATAGTCAGAGAGACCAGATAAAGGTGGTCACAGTAATGGATGTGAGAGGTAATAGTGGCCAGGACATGCATAGCAGTAAAAGATGTGGGGAGAGGCTATTGCATTTAAGGTCTATCTGGAAGGTAAGCCTCACGATATTCACTTATCCGTGGAAATGCAGGGGGAAGGAGACTCAAAAAAATGAGAAAGCCATGTGACTTGACCAACCTCATAATTTTAATTAGTTCTTTTAAATGTAGGAAGCCCTTACTTTTACAGACCCCTGGAAGAGGAGGAAGTATGTAAGAATACTCAGATTTCTTAGAATTCCTCTAGTTTCAAGAGAAACAGATTTTAAGCCAGGGGAAAGGAAACCCAGTCCCTCTGAGTGTGCGAATGGGCTTTTTCAAGCCTCCCTCAGAAGAAAGGTACTGAATCCACTCTGTCTTTATATTCTAGAACTAGGATATTAGTTCCCTTGGGTGTTCTCTAAACAACTGGACAAATATAGTGCTTTGCTGATCCATCAATTTTACTCAAAGATTTTAAAGGCTTGGGAAGCCAAGTTTAACTTATACATTTTAATTTTTAAATGTATGTATTCAGTATGTACAATTTATACATTTCATTTTAAAATTTATTTTAAAATTTATGTGCTTTAATTTTAATGTATGTCATATATAGTAGCATTTGTAAACTATAAGGTAGAATTAAATATGTCCAAGAATTTTTTCTAGATAAAATAGGAGATTAAAAAACAGGCTCCTCTGAGGACTTCAGGTTTTGCCTTAAGGAAAATAAGGGCCACTGAAGTGTTCCCTTTAAAAGACGGAAGATTGAGAAAAGCTTGTTACAGGAGGGGACATGGAGAGGGGATGAGCCAGGCTGAAGCAGAGGGGAATCTCTGATCTGAAGTATTACGAATATTGAAGCATACTCGCCAGGAAATAGACGGAGCGAAGTGGACAGAGTCAAGAGGTCTCTGGGTATGCGGATGAGTTGGATATGAGCCTGGGAAAAGAAAAGGAAGATTTAAATTTTCAGCCCCAGTTTTCTGTCTTTGGTCCCTGGCGGTTCTATTCATGGAGATGGAAGTAATGAAGGTTACACAGATCAGAAGAGATGATGAACATATTGAGTGCGAGGTTCTATGAGAGGTTCAAGGGGAAAGGTGTGGTGGATCTACAGTTCCTCAGGAGAGAGGTCCGGGCTGCAGTTAGAAGGATGGAAATCATCTGTACAGAGTCGTCATCAAAGCCATGGAGGTGAATTAGTGAGACGATAATAGAGCCTCTGAAAGACTGAAAAATACAAACACACTACAAACAAGAAGAGGAAACACAGTTTACCAAAGAGAACAAGAAGACATAAAATGATAGAAAGAAAACCAGGGGCACATAAGGCCAGAAGGAGAGACCGCTTCAAGAAAGAGGGAGTGACCGACTGCACAGAAGTTTTAGAGAAGCCAAGTAGCAAAAAGGCATGGGATTTAGCAACACACAGTCCTGGTGGTCTTATCAGCACAGCATAGTGAAGACAACAAGCCAGAATTCAGCAGGCAGAGAAACGACAGAAAAGAAAGTTGAAATTGTGTGTCACTAAATCTTTCAAGAAGTTTGTCCAGGAAGGACAGAATACAGAAGGGGGACCTGGTACCCAAGGCAGGGATTTTTAAGTATTGAAGAGAACTGAATACTTTTAAACGCTAGCAAGAAAGACTGAGTAGGCCGGGAGCTGCTGACAATGTGAGGAGGGTAGAAACAGATAAGAAAAAAGTTTCCGAGCGGGCAGGGGAGGTTAACATCCTTGTACACGGTTAGTGACTTGCCTTGGGCAGATTTGAAAACAGCTTTTCCATTGTAATGGGAAGAAACGAGGAAAGGACGAATCTTCAACTTGGTAAGTTTACTGGTGCCCCTGGGAATGAGAAGGCAACACAACCTAGGTAGATGGATGGGACAGAGACAGAGAGAGAGAGAGAGAGAGACAAAGAGAGACAGAGAGAGAGAGAGAGAGCGAGAGAGAGAGGACAGAGACAGAGACAGAGAGAGAGAGAGAGAGAGAGAGAGAGAGAGAGAGGGTGTAGAGCATTGTAGACAGTGAGAAAAGGAGCTGAGTGGGCAAACAGGTGTTATTCAGGAACTAGGCAACTTTGGACACGATGTGTTTAGACTAGTCATACCCTTTACAGACATTAGAATTTGATTTGGCAGGTCTTAGAAGTCCAGATTAGTCTAGAGGAGATAATCAATTGGATTAATCCAAAAATGGGTTTTACCTGGTGGACTGGATGAGGCATCAGAAGGAAAACAGGGCAAGGAAGTTGGGGCTATTGACCAGATGCTGTAGGAATTCATAAAATGTGGACTCTCACAGGGAAGGAAGTATGAAAGGAAAGGGAAAGAAAAATGGAAATGGATGATAGATACGGGGAAAATGGAGGAGCCAGAGAGTTTGGAGAGATCAGAAAGGGTGAGAGGGAGGCGTAGTGATCACGTTGGAACGGTTGAAGGTGGTGGTTACAGAGCATGTGGGTTCATTTGACAATTTCAAAAGCAAACTGTCCCAACCTCTATGGTGCAGGCAGGGGTGGCTGCGGTGGGAGTGGAGGTAAGAATCATCAGCACCGAAGAGGTCAGTGAACCAAAAGAGTAGACAGTTGGATACATTGCTCTGTGAACACTGAACTAAACTGGGGGGACCGCCGGACCAGCGCTAAAGAGGAAATCTGAGAACAGGATGCCCGGTCCCCAGTGGGTGAGAAGGACAGAGAAGTTGATAGGTGATGGCCAGGAGGAGCTAAGTAAGCGTGTGCCAACACTGGAAACCTCAGCTTGGCCAGTGTGAACGCGCCCCATGGTTAATCTAGACCAACCGTGGGGAGAGTCTGTGCTCTCAAAATCATTTCCCTCCTGTCCTCCAGTGTCGGACTCATTTACTTTGACATTATTTTATTTTATTTAAAATAGTTTTGGGGTTTTTTATTTTTGTTTTCTGGTTTTTTTGTTTGTTTTTTGTTTGTTTGTTTTTTGCGGTACGCGGGCCTCTCACTGCTGTGGCCTC
>NC_041217.1:3141513-3165498 GCF_002837175.3 Physeter macrocephalus
GTTTTATGTTTTGGTTTTTTGGCCACGAGGCATGTGGGAATCTTAGCTCCCCACCCAGGGATTGAACCTGCAACCCCTGCATTGGAATGCAAAATCGTAACCACTGGACCACCGGGGAAGTCCCCGTAGAGTTTATTTTAAAATGTTATTTTTAACACCTTCGCATTATCTTACCCGATTTATTTTAGATCCGATAGCTTACTTGTGAATTGATCACTGCAAGACAAAGGGAAAAAAATCAACACGTATTTATCTCATCTCTACTATGATAGGCATTATGAGGGATGAAAGAAAGAGTGAGATGCAGCCCAGTCCTTGAAATATTTTCAATAGAGAAACTTACTTAGTGAAAATAGGATAACATAACATGATCACCCGGGTGCTATATGAGAGGGCGGACTTGGAAGAGCTCTGGATGGCAGGAGGTGATGACAATTTGGGGGAAACTAAGTACCACCCAAGGAAAGAAAAAAATATAGGTCAAAAAAGAAGAAGACAAAAGTGATCTTCTAATTCTACCTATATCTACCTATGTTTAACTGAGCCCAGCCGCCCTGTGCTCTGAGCGACAGCAGTGTGTACGTTCAACACCACAGGTGAGGATGCGGACATATTCCTTGAGTAATTATCTCCAGTCTCCAAACAGACCCCACAAGGGTAGGTGGTGTGAATGGAAATGTCCTTTAATTGGTGTGATTGGGGCTGCAGTGGAGACACATTCAGGAAACTCCACATGGACTCTTGATATTGCCTTGGCTGACATCGAATTTTGATGCTATTTTGGAAAGGATCCAGGATTTGCCTTATCCTGCTTTTCGATGTGTTTTCAAGCTCTGGACCGGCCGTAGGGCACCTAAGGCTCAGACTGATGTGCTGGGTGAATTTGTTCCTTCAGTAAATGTGGAAGCTTCTATTGCTGCAGGATTCTGTGCAAGGCCTCTTGAGGGGCCGCAAAGGCAAATACGGCTCCACAGCTGCCCCTCTAAGGCCGATTTATAGCCACTTAACGGTAAGATGTAGGTCTGGACCAAGCACACTTAGACGACTACAGTGGATAGTCTCCATATACATGAGATATTCAAATCTGTTGCACCAGAAAGGGAAAAAAAACAAACTTATTCAACACCATGATGAAAATCCATATAGTGTGTAAACTAGAGGAAAGTTGGTTTGAATCATGTACCACCAATTACCAACTTTATGAAACTGAGTGTCTGCCTCATTTCCTCTTCTCTGAAATGGAGATGATAGAATAGCTGCCTCGTTGCTAGTTGTAAGGATTGAACAAGGTGATGTGAAGTGCTTGGCTCATTAACTGGCACACACAACAGGAAGGTATTTACAAGGGATGACTGCTATTATTTTGGAAGGCAATATCCCTGGTTGAAAAAGTTGACATGAAATCAGTTCAATATGGGTTCACATCGAGAACTACCATGGTAGTAAAGCATCTGAGTCTGTTTTTGCCACCAGGAAATGAAAGTGATAAAACTGACCCTATGAGTCGTTGTAGCAATTAAACAAGAGTGACTGGCTCGTAGTAGGTTTGCAAGAAAAAGCAAAGCAATACTACTCACTTTGGTGTCCCCTTCATTTACTTTACATAACTCGGTGAATCCTGGATCCAGGTAAGTGAATAGAGAGGTGTTACCTGTCAGAGTCCACCTCCCTCACCTTTGACAACCTTTACACTGGGAAGATGGGATGTGATGGTCTCTAAGGATGTGATGGTCTCTAAGGGAACTCACACCTCTAAATCTTTACAAATGCAGCAGAGGTTTTTACGAATCATGTGAATTAAATAATGCTGGGATAACCGAAAAGCACCTCTGCCTGTCCATTTTATGGTCGTGTTGCATTATCAAAAGAGGTAAATTAAAGAATGGATTTGGAAAAAGTATACTTCTTCTTCATCCCTGCCTGGCTGAAGCTTCTTTGATATTGTTGCCTTTTAATATTTTCCAGTGTCATTTTCCCCCCTACATTCTCCAAACTGTAACAGCCGCTCAAAAAAAAGTTAATTCTGTTTCTGGGTGTCAATAATGAACAACTTAGGCTGTTGAGAACTGCAATTAAGCTTCTTTCAACATCAAAATAAACTCTGAAAATTCATCACTGAAGAAAAATTGATTTTGTGCTTCCAAACACGACTGAGTTCTGCAAAGGAATGAGGTAATTTACTTTCTGTCACTTCCAAAGTTAACTGGGGAAACACACACACACACACACACACACACACACACACACACACACACATTTTCCTGACAGGGAAACAGGCAAATCACAGACAAAACTGCAGGGCAGGGGGATAAAAAGGAAAAAAAAAAACAATCTTGAAAAAGCTGGGCTTCCAATCCCCTCCCACCAGCCTCTGTGAAAGATGACTTCAGTCCCTTTCTTAACTAATTCTGTCACTGTAAAACCCTACAGTCATTCTTCCACACATAAAGGACAAATAAGCTGGAGAGGAGGACCCAGATGCTTTCATTTTTAACTATTCACCAATGGAGGAGAAGGCAGAATGCCTAAGCTATGTTTCAGTGGCCAATAGGATAGCTGTGTATCTCCCACATGACTCACTGCCCCTGTCTTTCACATGGGCTGTAATTTAGTTCAATTCAGAACTGCAGATAGTACAGCCTTCACAGCAGCCAGGGATGCCTGGGCACAAGTGCCTGAGTTCCGAGGGACTTTGGGAAACACTTTGCTAACTCTCTCCTGCCTGGAAACCAGGATTCTGCACCTGCCTGATGGACAGTCTGGCCAGAGCCTCGGCCGTGCCCCCGGGGACAAGGAACTAGCACAAATAACCGTTTGGAAATTGTAAGTATCCATTTCTTTCCGTCCAGTGTGTTGATGAAAATAGTTTTCTGTCACAGGCTTCCGATATGTGAAGGTTTTTTTTTTTTTTCCTGAGCTACTGTTATATGCGTGTCTTGAAGGGTGTTCAGCCAGCAGGAAAAGGTTTCAGAAACAATTGTTGCATGCTTGATTCGGAGAAAGAGAAAGAATGAAAAATAAAAGTCAGGCATTCCAAGAGTAGCTGCAGGAGGCTGCACCTCAAACATCTCTCCAGCACGCTGCTTTGTTCATAAGAAAAAATGAAGGCACACACATATGTACTTACTTCACTTCTTTTCTCTCTTAATGCCTAATCAGATTTGATCTGTCCCCAAGAAAAATAAAAGACAAACTTTGCTGACTTTACTGATGAGGGCACCATCCACTCTCCAGACATCTGACAGTTATTATAATTAGCTATGAAAGACGGCTAAGACACTTGGGGGCAAATAGCTCTTAAATTCTGAACAATGGCTTCAAGCCAAGGCTTTCTTTTTATTTATTTTTTAACCACCACTTGTCATGTTCTCATCATGATAAGAGGCTGAACTGGTTTTAGGGTTTTCATCCACAAAATGTGAAATCAAGTTCCGGCAGAAGGGAAAGACTACTGAAAGCGGCCAGTGCAAAGACAGAAGAAAAAGACAGCTTTCTGTCTCGGGATTCAGCCTTCCATGTATAAAGATTTTTTTTTTTTTTTTTTTTTGAAATTCCTAATAGGGTGGAGTGAGGACGTGGGGGTGGGGAGGAAGCATGCGGAAGCTGCTTTTATAGAAGAAATGCTTAAAGAATAAAGGAATTTGGGATTTCTTTCTACTGGCACACAAGGGTAGGGTTAGCATCGAAGTCACATTCATGGTAAGATTTTTTTTTTTTTTTTTGATGGATTTTCAAACAGAAGAAATGCTTAAAGAATAAAGGAATTTGGGATTTCTTTCTACTGGCACACAAGGGTAGGGTTAGCATCGAAGTCACATTCATGGTAAGATTTTTTTTTTTTTTTTTGATGGAGTTTCAAACAGAAGCAACATACGAAGCAGTTTTTTTTTTTATTATTATTTATAAAATAATTGGAAACAAATGGGGGAGAATGATCCTGTACTATTGCTTTCTTTTTACATTCAGCGAGGGGAATCCAGCAATGCATTATGCCTTCACTTCTAGAATCATCCAAATCCTTAAAAAGTTATAAGCTAAGTCTCCTAAGAAATTAAAAGGTAAATCAAACCGATGCGATTTTTCACTGAGGAAGATCTGGACCGGCAAAACCTCCGACCCAAAGGGAGTTTGGGAGAAAACCCTGTCCTCCTCATTTTTGAAAGAGAATATTAACTCCATCAATTATGGAAAGGAATTATTCAAAGGCTCCAGACATAACTAATTATGGCTTAAAGAGATCTGCCAGAGCAGAGCTCGTGTTCTCATTATAAAAGTCCAAGACGTTAGGAGTCATTTTTTAAAGAGGACTTGGACACACGTTTTCGCATCATCTTTTTAAAATACACCATTTTTTTTTCTTTGTCTGCTCTCCTGTTATCCACACCTCCCCCACCGCCGCCCACTGTGCGCCGAGACACCTGAAGGCCAGACATAATGATCAACAGAGCCCCAGCCTGTCTGGACCCCAGCCAGGTCCCCCCTCTACAATCAAGGAGCCTGCACGCAATGCATGCCCGGCCTGTCCCATTGCTCTGTGCAGATCCGGGATGGAAGTCTTACACAGACTGCGGAAAGATTAAAGACAACAATATCCCCTTTCTCTTACCCCAGACAGCCTCAATTTTTAACCCTCTCCTTGCCTGGAAAACCAAGACGTCTTCTCCGTTCCAATGCAAGTCCCCGGGGACTCTGTAACACACGCACACTATTACACAGATGCCCACGCCTCGTTTGGTAATAGAAATCGCATCTCCACAGACCCACCGGGGTATTTTAGGATTAACAGCAGTGCTCACTAAACAAAACACGATTTGCTGGTGTGGGAAATGCATTTTTGAATGTACTTGAGCTGTGTGAAATCTGAAGAAAGTCAAAGGTCTGTGGAAAGATTCTTGCAAACCTTGTGGAAGGTTATACCATTTCTGATGATGCTCTTCTTTAAGCATCTCTCTCTCTCTCTGTCTCTCTCCACACACACACACACACACACACACACACACACACACTCCAGAGACACACTCAGCCAGGCACGTATATCATTCTATCACAGAGAAACCCAGGTTTGCTGATGATGTCATCACATATAAAATTTCGCCTTTGTGGACAACATTTTCAATCACCTAATCAATCGCCAGTGTATGCTGGGTGTGTGCCCATAGGAAGTTCTCATGTTTGTGGGGTTAACCGACACCCACAGGAAAGGACTATTTTATTTGCAGCTATCTTTCTTTTGAAGATGTGTTATGGGGCGGTATGGCCATATTTATCAAGACATATGTAGTCAGGCGGAGTTTCCTGGTTCTGGGAAGCCTTATTAACATGCTGGTTGAACATTTCAGAGGTGGCTGAATTTCAATGGTGCGAATAGGATGTGGAAATGCGGAGCATTTTGAAATCATTTGGATAAAAAAAATGCTATGACACTGATATCTGTTATGACTTGGTGATTTTTATTTGACACTCAAATTTTTGTAACCTATTAAATCATTTTTACTATTTACTTATTGCATAGAGAATTCCTATACCAATGATTCTTTAGAAGTAATGCTCTTTTCATGTGCTTTGGGTTAGATGATAGTTGGATTAAAATTTTGTGGGCTGGTACAGTGTTTGTATTTATTTTCAAGTCTATTTTATGGGTCTTAGGCTAAACAGTTATTCACCACGCAAGTGTTCCGAGTTTTAATGACGTGTATATTTAAGTACATGATTTTATTTTACTTAACTCAAATAGAACAAAGTTTAATAATCTCAACAAAATACATTGCCATATCTGAGATATAAACATAGAACAACTGTACATATATAACATCTCAATTACCAAGTTTTGGTCTGTAGTTTAAATTAATCTTCATTAATATAGAATGACTGGGTATACTTACCAGTTCTTACATACTAAGTGTTTGACACATTATTTTCTTAATTTTGGAATTTGCTCTGAATATTTCTTTCTTGCATACTTAAAAAAGGATTAATTTTGAAAAGATTTGCAAGTCATATGTACATGAGCAGCAGTATTTATTTGTCAACACACAAATTAATGAGATTAGTTTTGCTGATGTAGTGTGCTTCTTTTAGAACAAGTGAAAAAGCGTTTTGTTCTTTTTTGCTTTCGTGTTACTATTATTTACAAAAGTATATAACCTAAAGAACAAACACATTTTGTAGTTAGAAAAAGCAAGCTACACAAGTTAGGTGACATTCTCTGGAGTAAGACTGCAGTGTGAACTAATAAATAACTTTTCTGAGAAATCCTTGGACCTGACTCCATAATTTTTACATAAACAGTTCTTCCAAAATATAGTGGAGTTCTTGCCTGAGGATGAATTATAAAATTGTTTCATCAAAGATTAAAAAGTGAGCAAGTAGTTAGATTTAAATTTCACCTACTTTCTAAAAACAAAACATAACATGGCCCGCTGGGGATACAGGTTACTAAAAAGGCATCTTTCAAAGAAAAGAAGATAATGGACTTGATTGAAATAGTTGAACTACGTAACGCCAAGAACAAATGGTTTTTCAGAGCATAACGGAGAAAGAACAATTTACTATAGGACAGTTTATTCTTCTCACACAATAGTAACGATTTATTTGAAATGGCAGAACAAACATAGTAAATATACAAAAACAACCAATGACATCTGATGTCAGGGATATATCAAGATTCTGGTGTTTCATATATTAGAATATACTTAATTCAATTATTTATTGGAAGACTTTAGTTAAAACCTGTACTCTTGCTTAACATGTGCTGATATTATAATGCTGTATTTTTGGACATGTATGTAGTACATATAGTACATGTAAATGATATATTTGAACATAGTCTTATGGCCAAAAATAATTGTTAGTATTGTATTATAACCAGAGTTTTTAGAACACTCTTGAGTTAGAATATTAACACTTTAATACAATGAAATTTGGATGGCAATGTCAGCTACTTACGTCTGTGGTCAGATATTGGCTAAATTAAGGTATTGATGATGTAATTATGGCAAATTCCTCATATCAAAAATATTTTAATTCTATCAAAACATAGGACTCTCATTTGACAAACGGCACACAATATATATATTTTTAATCTCTGTTACCATTAGGAAGATGATTTCTGAGAGTAGACTCACACTCATAATTTCTGTTTAATGAAAAGAGAGATTTGCGTGTTTTTTGTTTTTTTTTTTAATTTAGCCTTTAGGCATTGGGATTGGAATTATTCTGAGTAGATGCCTGGGCACTGCACAGAGAATGCACAGGAACCTACCGCCAGTCTCAAGGAGGAAAGAAGGGAAACTGGTTTGGTCGCTTCATGCCTCAGATTTTATCCTTCCAAGCCCACATGCAAGCTGCACTCAAAATCCATTTGAGGGAAAACTATCAAAGTCATTTTCACAATTTTCAAAAGATCCACAGTCCCGTTGATGCCCCACGAGGGAGATGTGTCTGAAGAGTGATTGAACACCCCTGTAGCTGCCTGAGACTCAGTGAAGCCCAGGGAGGTGCTGGGGTCAGATGGGCTCATGAATCACAGATAGGAAATGAACTGTGTATCGCATATTTGAGGCTTAAAGAGGAACGTTGGGGATATTTTACAGTAAACAGATTTGGGGTTCATTTTTGGCACTTCTTTTGAAACATCAAGCCTGCAGTTCAGCTGAAATAACTTTTTATATGTATAGCTCAGACCAGATGGCCCTGTGCTCCTTTCTTATTTAGATGAGATTTTTCCTTTCAATAACATCTTTCTTCCTGACCTGCTTAAAAATTCCAGCGAAAGAAATCAGCACAGGATTTTCAATTCTAATTGACCATGTGCAGAGGAAAAGGACCAGTGGAGAAATCAGTGGAGTCATTGTGAGCCTCTCTGCCTCAGTTTTGTCTTTGTGTTTTCCCCTTGCTAGCTCATCTAAACAAATTGGAAATATTTAATTTTTACTCATATTAATATAGCCGCAAGGTTAATCCTCAATACAAATTATTTGAGTTGGCTGTTTCTGTCATTTCATCACAAGTCGTTTTTGTTTAAAGTTATCGTGCACTTCCACAGTCTCTCAACTAGCTGGAAAGCCATGTATTGGTTAAAAAATGCACTGAGATTTGGCATAATGGTTGAATTAAGATGAAAGAGTGATGATTCTAAATTTATTTTTCTTGTCACTTGAATAAATCATTATTGGAATATATATATATATATATTTTTAAATTTACCATGAAAGTATCCATTATCTAAAATTCTTCGTTCATTATATGTATAGTTATTATATAAAGAAAACTATATTTTTCTGGACATTTCGTTTGGACTTGGATTAGTAAAAGAAGTATCAAGAAATGAAGATAATCTGCAGAGTCGATGTAGTTTAGAAAATCACATTTGCTGTAAAAGTGGGCATGTAAGTTCTCAGTTTTCTTTTTCTATTTGATAAGTTCTTGAATCAATTTCCTTCAGTTTATTTATTACTGCAAAGAGTCAAAGATGTTCTCTTTTGAAAAATTTAATTTTAGAATGTGTTAGCTGAAATTTTAACAGTGTTAGATGAAAACAAGTTTTCTTTCTGAAACTAATTATTTTGACTAATAAAGATAGAAAAAAACACATACCAAAGGGGCATATTTTTAAAAATGTATGATAGAGATAAGAAAAACCCCAAATTAACTACCAGTGGTATTGAAAATCTATTGGCCACACAGCAGCACTGTCTCTGGAATTCTTTGCTCATTCTTCTTCAGGTAACCTTTTATCTCAAGCCAGTCCACTAGTTGTCAAAAATGGGATACCTCATCAGAAGCCACACTAGTGGAATTGTTTGCAAAATGCGTCTTGTGACTGATAAGATCAATTAGAATTTCTTTGCCTCCAAATTACACAAAAACTAACGTGGAACTGCCCATGGAATTCACAGCTATGAAGGCGTGTTCTAAGCCACCAACATGCAAAGTCAGTTTGTTTTGAACCTTGTAATTTAAATTTCTGAGATGATTGTCATATATACATATATGTATACAACTGTGAGTCAATTTGTGTTACCGAAATATTAGAACTCTCACTATGCCATTAAGTATATGTGTTGATTTCTATGTATTGTTCATATTTGGTGATACTTCCCACTGATCTATGAATTATAAAAATCCATTAGAAAAAAATATATATGTTCGTGATTTAGTTCCACTACCCTAAATGAATAAAATATAGTCAGAAACGGAAGTCAAAATATAAACAGTATAATACAGAGTCTAAGGTATTAAATTAAACACTTGTTTAGCTTAGGTTTACTTTTAAAATAACAGATTTGAATGAGCAATGAATTTAGCTCTGTATGTGAGAGGAGGTGATGGATAACGGAATCTTGGGAAAAAATTATTAAAATTATATTGGTGTTGTAATTTCAGATGGTTGAAGCTAAGATGTTCAAAACAGATAGGTGTGAATAAGAAATAGTACTCTGAGCTCCTCCCATTGTCCCTCTCTTCCATGTTATTCTGAAGAAGAGACAGGTCTGATTCTGCAGGATCATAGAGAGTCACAAATACTAAGTGAATGTTGGCATTTTTATTTCCATGTGGTCATGGTGGAGGTCTTCCTGTGTGTTCTGATGCTTTAGGGGAACAGCCTGGGAGAAAGTGTGATCAGAGCTGAAGCTGTGAGCTGTGTAAAATGTCTGCCCCTCACTCTGTCCCCTTCCTGTTCTGTGACACTGTGTCTGTCGGAGATAGAGATCCTTGAGGAACCAGGCCTCCTCTGGCTCTCCCGGGATCCATTTTTATGCTCCTTCTAAAGGCTCTTTCCCCAGCCTTTAGCAAACATCTGAACCCTCCAGACTTCCAAACCACTGTGCTAGGTTCTCAGCCATTTCTGCTTGGGTAACACTTGGCCTCACCATGAATTATACAGCTAAGGTTCACACTCAGAGCTGTAGTTTTTAAAGTTATATATATATACATATATATATAATTTTTTAAATTGAAGTATAGTTGATTTACAATGTTGTGTTAGTTTCAGGCGTACAGCACAGTGATTCAGTTATATATGTACATATATATATATTATCTTTCAGATTCTCTTCCTTGATAGGTTATTATAAAATATTGAGTATAGTTCCCTGTGCTATACAGTAGGACCTTAAACTTTATATTTTTAAACTGTGGAGAGAGTGGGGCCTTCAGTGCGTACAGGGCATCAAAAGACTATATGTCAAGGCAGAGGCAGATGTCTCTGGCATCCTGAAATTCTGCAAGGCTGTGGACAGAATAAGACTGAATTTGATTGGCTAGCCCTTGCTTCCAGCACGTGGACCATGCCCATTTCAGGGTGGAAGGCTCCTCTCCATGGATGCACCTGAGCTGGATTCTGTTCATCCTTGCAGTGCACGTGTGATTGGGTGTATTTCCTGCAGGAAAATGACTGTTTTAATCATAAGGGCCTAACTTCTCTTTCAGGAAAGTTTGGGCTAGAGAAACAAAACGTAGGTGTGAAAAGAGATTATGTCCATCAGAATAGGAGAGTGTGAGCTGCACCAGATAATCCAATATGAAGAGAATATGTCAGAAAAGGTGATTAGAGACATTTTTATCATACATGTGGATTATCTAGAAGCTTGTGCGTAAATACAGCCTCTGTGTGATGGGAAATCAGAGCTAAACAAAAATTCCATTTAAGGTTTTAAGTATCTAAGCTTATTGCTTTAGAAACTTTCATAAAAGAGACATATTTCACTGATTTGCCTTGTGACTGTTAGTCAGCTATCAAGACATTATTCATCTATATTGGGAGAAAATGAACCACTGGCTTCTTCTCTGGTTGTTATAAGTCACTTTACAAAGTGCCTCTTGCCTTGAAAGGACTTAAAGATTTCAGCTGACAGCAGTGAGGATGGAGAACTTCATTCTCTGGTTAGTCTGAGGACAGAAGAGGGTTAATTTTTCAAACCTCTGTGAAGAGGGAAAAAAAAAAAAAGACCAAACGTGGAAGATAAAAACCAAAGACTAAGCTGCTCGTGATTTGCTTGTATTTATGGATTATACTACATCTTGAAAAGAAGAAAATCAGAGCTGTAAGATGACGCTGCAGGGGTCGTCTGGACCTTTCACGGAGTCTTAAGTCTGTGGAGTCAATGCTCATTAAGGGCTGGTCTTGACCTCTGCTTCCCTTCCGCCTGCCTGGTCCAGGTGCAACATTATTGCCAGGGCTTTACCGTTACTGGAAACTATGTGCAAACTTCAAATTGTGAATAAACATATATGCTGAGGGTGTAGAAAATCCAGGAGTTAAGATGCCCACATTAAAAAAAAAAATGTGAAGACCTGTAAACTTAAATCCACTTCCTTTTATAATTAATAAACAGTGACTATAGCTCTTCTTCAAGATATAACTAAACCTATTCAGGTGCAACTTACATTTAAACCAGCATGGTCCCTTTGCTGTTATGAGGAAGTTTTGCAAGAATATTTAAAACAATGATTCCTGTCTAAAAAAATTCTCTTTGAAGTAAACACAGAAAAGTATATATAATGATTTCTTTAAAATTTTCACATGTCCACTCTTAGTAATACAAGAGGCTGTTATGTTCCAGGTTTTGTTTTTGTCTTTTCTAAAAGGATTTGATTTGACTTTTCAAATTGCATTAACTAACAGAAAGAAACACATAAGAAACACATAAAATTCCCTAGAATTTTATCCTGCAGTATAGTAAAACTTTTCCTGCTGCAACAATTCCATAAAGCATATTTCTGCATTTACATAGTGTTTGATAAATATAAGAGAAAACCAATTTATGCATACTCATTAATTGCTATTTTGGATAAAATTGTCATGTTTATGCCTCTGAAATGTTAGTTAAATTGCATTAAAGCACATAAAATGACCCTAAATTAACTATACAAACATAAAAGGGGGAAATAAAGGTCTTCTGGTATCAGAATATATTAAAAAGATTTAGGATTTTATTTTTTCTTACTGCTGAGTGTTTTGTTTAGCAAACAGTTCTCTAAATTACATAAATCTACTCATTTTAAATATAAAATTTGAACTCTGAAGAAAATGAAATCTCTAACTAATGAGGAAAATGAAAGTTTGTAAGTTTCACTAAAGAAGTCATATATGAACATTTTTTTTTAGCTAGAATTTAAAAAGTAGAAAAGAACTTCATTTTCAATTTAGAAGTGTTTCAGACTACACAGAAAAATAAAATCAATGTAATAAACATCCTCATCTTTTTACCACCAAGATTTATAATTTTTAACATTTTTCTCTATTTATTCCAAGCCATTAAAAAATAAATATACAGTTGAGGACTCCAATCCCCTTTCCATTTCCTGATGTCCCTCTGGCTATAGAAGTAATCACTATCTTTCATTTGATAGGTCATTTTTCATATCTCCATTTTTACACTGTAATCACCTACTTATGTATCAAAAAACAGAAACAAAAAGTGAACAAGGTATCAATTATGAAGTTCCTAAATTTGCTGTCTCTAAATTTACCTTAAAATTATTGGAAAATTTTCAAACAAACATATTCGTTGGAAACAGTATTTACTTATTTATTTTTGGTTAAAAAACCATAATGCTGATTAAATGTAAAAATTTAAGTTAAAAGATTTCATTCCCCTGCCTCAACAAACTTCCTTGGTTGCAGAAATTGACAAATATGCCTCCTACCTCCTTTTTTTCAAATTCTTTAGAACTGGGTCATTTAAATTTTAACCATTTTCATGCTGCATAAGGGATTGGTGATATGGTTAAAGCTTTATACTTTCTTATCTCCATTGCTCTCATTTTATTGTTTTCATAAAAAATCATGTGTTGTAGGCAGCTTCATGCATGGATATTAATTTTCATATATTACATTCATAGCATCTTCTTAGGATGCTTATTTTAAATTATTCTAAGGAGTCAGCAAAGTTACATCTGTTTTGATTTGCTAAGAAAATATCAACAATGTCATAGTTAAATAAGAGAGCGTTGACATTAGGGTGTTTTTTTTTTTTTTTTTTTTTTTTTTTTTTTTTTGCCTCTTCTTCTGGAGCCAGATTTCCCTTAAAAAAGAAGCAAATGCGTTTCTGAAAAAGTATATTGAAACCGAGATCCTTATCTGAACACAGAATTACTGTGGATTTGCATGAACTATGCGGCAATGCATCGCCATAGAGACCTCTTAACCCTCACGCATCTCTCTGAGGGCATCAGAGTAGAACTCTACATCAGCACCGTTAAGGTCCTGTGTTATCTTAAGCATAATCTTAAGAGAGAAAACTTCAGATTAACATAAAGGTGAGTTTAAATGTATTTTTCCCTATCATTTCCCTACTAATTATTTAGGCAGCAATAAATCAAGAGATACATACAGTCAATTTAAAACTTAAGTCACAATCTTAATGCCCAAATGGAAAAGATTCAATTAACATACCTGGGTTTGATACTTGAGTTTGCTAAACTATTTTCAACTTGCATTTATGGACTATATACTATTTCAAGATTGGACAATTGCCACTAGTAATATTTACCTCAGGCAATATTTAGGCTAACACAGTCTAAAGATAAAGACAGGCAAGTATGCAAGACTACACCCTTTTTTCAGGTTCAAATCAGAGTATATCGTAGCCCTCAATAAATATCACTCCAGGTCTTTTATGCTAGGTGTTTAAAAAAATGGCACAGTGATTTTGATGGCATCATTTCTTAAAAGAAGATATTGCTACATAACATATTTTAAATGTATTTCTTTATAAGTTTTGTGTACAAAGTCTTTTTTCAAAGACATCACATTTTTAGCATAAAACAAATTCAGGAGTATGGAAATCTATCTTTAAAGAGTCTTCTCTTATTATAAGTCAGAAAGAGCTTCAAATATACTGACTTAGTATTTTTTCAACTTTTTCTTTCTTTTCTTCTCAGCTACCTATCATGTTCTTTAGCCTTTAAGCTACCAATATTCTTTCTCCCCAGGTAACTTCACAGTCGGTGCCACTCATTGGGGTCTTTTTTATTCTCGTTTCTCCAAAATTCTGGTCAGTTCATTAACTACCTTTTAGTATTCTTCTGTCTGTTTCTCATCATAGTTACACAACAAATAAGGGCACTGGGTAAGAAGTAAGAAGACATTTTACTAAATATCTTATTGACTCTTTTTGGTCTTCAATTTCCCTTTCAGTAGTTTGGGGAATTAGAGCTAGTAGATGTCCAGGGTCCTGGGACATATGTCTGCATGATTAACTGAAATTGAGACTCTGATGAATTCTGAGCTCTCAAAATTATCTCAATATGTTACACATGGGTCAAGTGGTCCATCCTTTTAAAAATGTAGTCACACTTATACCTATTCCTTTAAAGTATTTAATTTTCACTTTTTAAATTCCTCTGTGTATAAACTCTGATTCCTAAATGTGCCATCTGAAGGGTATTCTTCATCTAAAACAGCTGATTTTTGGTGTGAAATATCATATGTAAAATTGTATAGTTTAAAGAAATCTTGGACAATTTTGGCAATGCATTTTACTGATGAGCCCAGTAAGATCAGGGAACAACATGGTCACTTCTTTGTACAGATCCTTTCTGAGTGGGACTTTTTTGCAAACTCCACAAAAATCTTGAACCATTGAGTTGCACAACAAAAAAAGGGATTTGCTGCGGGACGGATCTTAACTGTTATTATTACAATCATCTGATATGACTTTGGGGATTTTGCAAATGCTGATTTAGTCATTAACACTAAGAGTTACATAATAGACATCCTCAAGGTATTACCAAAAGTTATTATATTTCGAGTTAGCACTACCACTATTTTTATAATAGGGAAGTTGATCATTGAGAGACTGTTGAGGAACTCAGGTTTCTGAACAACTTAGGTAAGTTATAAAATCTCTCGCTAATTCACGCTATGCTTTATGTTTACATGAGTTTTTAACTGCGGTGTACATACACTAAACTTCCATGGGGAATGAAAATAAAGGAATTGAACTTATAGTTTCAAATATCAGAAGCAGGGATATTAAAATCAAGAGTGCAGCATGAGTTTTGAGAGACTGTGGAGGAAACTACCACATCAAGTGAGTTAAATAATAAATATAAAATGAATCACAAAAAAAAAACACTTGAAATATACAGAGTTATAACAATATTGAGGGTTCTTTTCTACTAAAGCCTATACAAAAGATTTAATTTATTCTTTTAGGAAATTGCAAATACCAATGTAATCAACAACTACTCAGATCATCTCATAAAGCACTTAGAAACCAATTTCCTTAACCTATTTGTCCACCAAAATTATGTCTGCCTCTAGAATAGTGTATAAACACAGAATAGATCCAAATTAAATCACTTTTGTAGCTATTCATAGTATACAAGGATCAGGTATCAATAGTCATCAAACTAGCCATAGTATGAAATTGCAGAAATGTCTGTGATTTTCTTCATCCTTCTTTAAAAAACAATCACTGTATTCAAATACCCATATAAGCCTAAACTTTAGAAAGGAAGAAATAAAGGAGAAAGATTAAAGATATAACAGCAGATCATATTAAATCTAGAAACTAGTTCCTTAGCTGAAAATGTGAAATTAGGTATTTAATGAAAATCATGTAGAATTTCAGAAATATTTACTTAGATTTGGATGCTGTCTGTCATTATGTGAAGCTGTGATACATTATACCATATGCACACAGTAATACATGATTAATGGTCTTATTTGGACTTGATAGGGAAAACTTTAATTCCATGACTGCTGTCAATATTAACTTGAATTTATGCATCTGAATTTCCATTATAACTTTTTTTGAAATGGGATGTTAAACCAAAGGAAGAACTGACCTAGGAAATGTCAGCACCTAAATAATATGCACAGAATAAAATGTAACAACATCTTTTTATGATCAAAATGTGGATCCCTTTTTCTTTTCATTTAAGATATTTATTTATTAGAGTCAAACATCAGAGGTCAAGAGTTTGATTTTCTAGTTTGTGAAATAATATTATTTTCACTCAGAAAAGAACCTCAGAGATTACCAGGAGACAAAGAAACTGACGCCTGAAAAGAGAAGAAAGGAATCCAAATTCATGGAATAAATTATCTAGAGTGATAGGATAGACTTCTTTCCATTTCTCGGGTGTCTCTTTAAAAAGAACTGGATAAAGCAAAACGCATAGAGAGGAAAGCACCACAATTCCATTTGGTTCATAGCATTTGTTTTGATAAAAGTCCTACTAAAGATAAAGCTGAGTCAATTTGTTACAATAAGAAACATCAAATTTCCTACAGAAGCACTTAACCTCTTTCTTATTCAATTTCCTCATTTGTAAACAGTACAATACATGCCCTATACATCTGACAATACTAGTGATGTTTATTAAGTGCTTACACCCAGTAAGTCATCAGGCCATGTACTCTGCATCTAATTCTCATCAACATTTATATGATGCCAGACCCATTATTATCCCTATTTTGGAAATGAAGACACCTAGAAACAGGTTGACTAAGTAATGAGTCTAAGATGCTGTGAAGCCTATGGAATAGGGCTACATTTGAACCCAAAGGCCAGACTGTTCACCTGTGCATCTATCTGCTTTTTTTCCTGGCTCTTCTTCCCTTATTGTCCTAAAATATGAAGTAATAGGTGTGTGTGTGTGGAAACATCAGTGTATTAAAACATTTTACAAATGCAAGATGGTATTAATTCTAGAAAGGATGCTGGGTCTATCTCACATCATCTTGGGTAATCAATTCATAAATGTGCAGGTCTGATCTCTCTAATGAGTTCTATTACAAGAAAGATTGAGATAGAACATACATAGCACCATGGAAAAGCCCATTTATTCTACTTATTTATCTAAAATTCTGGCACTGAACTCTCTTGAACTTCACTGTATTAGAATTTGACCTGTTAGGATAAGACAAACTTCATTTCCACACCAATTGTATTTGTTTTATGAAATCAGTTTGCTCTCAGTCATATTTCCCTGTGGTTCATCAGTTTCCTACTTTTATCTCTGTTAGATAATCAACATATTGTATTCTGCTATTCCATCTTAATAGGAGTAATGCCTCAAAAAAAGTATATTAGCCAACGAGGAAAGCAAGCATCCTGTCTTACCTCTGTTCTAGCCCCAGAGCCAGTAATGGTGAATCCACTGGGGCTAACTGGGAGAGAGGATGAAAGCTTGTTCTATAAGGAACTGTCTGAGGTACAGCAAATGTCTGCGGATATCATTTGCTTAGCTTTCCTTGGCTTATCCATTAACCCTAGCTGGAATAATTCTGGCTATTTTAGATACCTTGCTAATTACATGATCTTCTCATTCAGGAGCAGCTTGTTCCTTGTTCCTGTATACTCTTAGAAAGTCTCCAGGGTTAAAAGGTACCATTGCTAGTTACCTGCTTGTTTGCTCAAAGGTCCAGCTCCTTGTCTGGAGCCTGAGAATGATTTGAAGGGAAAGGAGTAAGCCATAATTCCGTTCAACTCCAGTCTGAAGTTAAGAGGTCTGAAGAAAGAACAAAGCACACATAATGGAATCCAACTCTTGAAGGATATCAAAAATGGAATTTTCTTATACAACCTACCTGTTCAAATTAGCATACAATCATTTCAGCCTTTCTAAATAAAAGGTTTGTTTAATTTTTTTAAAGTATATTAGTAACAGTTGCAAATTTATAAATTAACCTCGTAGCATTTTAGTAAATGCACTGAACTTGGCAAAGGGATAATTTATAGTAGTACAGGAGTGCAGCCTATCATGGCCTCCATCCAAACGAACATAACCACCGATAATCCTTACAAAAGGACAAAATTCTATTCAAGGACAGTGCTTGTCAAATTGCTACAATGTAGCCATTTCATAATCAATCTAAAAAGTTTATTGAATGTTAACTCTGGGAGAGACATTGGCCATCAACATAGTTCATGATTTCATGGTTAAAAAAAGAAAAAAATGTAGACAATCTCAATTTTGGATCAGAGTTAAGGGGCTCTGTCAAGGATTAAAAATGTGTACTTAGAAATCCTAAAATCTCGCACCTCTCAAATTTTGTCTGGCATTTTTTAAAATTTGTGTGAACAACTAAAATTTGGTTTCGTGGGGAGACTTGGTTGAACTCATAAGACTCTCTCTCGTGATTCTTTAAGCATTAATCAACTGGGTATTTCTAGATGTGAAACTCTGAGTCAAATCAACTTCTCTCTTGGAGAAGAAATGTAAGTCATTGCCAGAAAATTTTCTTGTTAGTTCTCCGCTTTCTAAAAAAAAAAAGTTCTTGATTTCATATCAGGTAGTGAAACTCACTACAGAAACGCATTCATTCCACAAACAGCAGTAGAGTATTTTTTATTATATGCTACATCTGAAGGGATTCCTACCGAATATTTTTCATTCACTTGAAAATACCTCTTAAGGTATTCACTTTAAAACACTAATCTAGTGTGTCTGTGTGAAACTGGAGCCTACTATAGTAAAACTTTATTGAAGGCCAAGGGTAACATAATAGCGAGGGGCTGGAGGTTACTGTGGTAATTTCCTATCTGCAGCATTGCTCTCAATTCTGAGAAATACTGCAATAAATTTGAAATTGTTTTCTAAAGTCATGTGGGTTCTCCTGAAGAAGTTCCATTATTTATCCCTGAAAAATAAGTGCTCCAATTAGTCCTTCAAATGTTGTTGATTAGTTATTGCAAGAGTCACTAAACTCTTGTCAAAAAGTTTTATATTTGAATGCGTGTCCATAATTTGCATCCATTTTTCTCTTTGACCTTCATATTCATAAGTGATTTCTGGATCAATCATTCAACGTTACCACATAGAGAAAGAGTAAATTTAAACTAACACTGTGTCCCTGAGGAGAAGAATGCAAAAGAGATGCTGACTGAATTTTATAGATTATGGTCAAGGTGAAAAGACAGAAACTGGATCACTGTGTTACTTTAATTCAGGTCCTATTTATTGAGCTCTTACTTATTCTAAATACAGGGCTACACAGGAAGGAGTATATCAAAAACACAAGAAAAATATTCTCCACCCTCAAGGGGTTCGTAATCCAGTTGATGCAAAATCAAATAAAGATACTCAAGGTAATTAACATTTATTTTATTTAAAATATAGAGTGAGGTTAAAAAATGAAAACTATCTTTCTTTTTGATAGCAAGAAATTTTATCAAAAATCTTAAATTTGAGGAGAGCAACATTTCAAGTATGCACAATCCAAAAGGAGGAGACACTTCAAGGAATTACTTTTTTTTGGTCACTTTATTATTTTATTAGGAAGTAGACACAGGGCGAAATTACAGTTTCAAAGTTGTCATTATTCAGTGCTTTTCAAAGATCATTGATCTCCATCATGAAGATCAAAGGAGTAAACATTCTAAACTTTCAGAATTATAAAAGCAAACACTGGATTGTATTCAGTATAATTTTTGGATAAAGTCTATTCTTTGATTCCTAAAATATTTGAAAATGAGAATCCAAGGATTAATCAAATGTGTCAGTTCATTTTCAGAAAAAAATAGACATATCTGTATTAATGTTTCTCATTTCATGTCATTTGAAGGCATTTTTTAAATCAGGTAATTAACTGCTTGCTTTAATAGTGTGTAAAAAGTGCCGTCAAGTCATTATTAGTGGACTGCAATCATATTCTCCTCGATTCCTAGAGTAAGTCCTTGTCATGAAAGGAAAGAGACACCAAGTAAGAATATTTTCTATGTGACCAAACAGGTAGCTTCTGCTGTAGAACATTTGTTCCAATAAATCTGCAGGCATTTGGAAGAACTCAGATACATTTCAAATAACACCTGGGGCCTTGGAATTCTTTCATGTCATTCTCAGTGTCCCAGGGCCCATCTCCATCAAATCAATATTATTGAGAGTGTGGGTGGCATGGTCTGAAGACAGCTAGCATAAGCATTGACCACATGCTCTGGGTCAACTCAGTCCCACATGGGATGGCCTCAAGAATCTTCACGATCAGGCTGGGCTGTTCTTGTGGCTTGAATGCATCATACCGTACAATCTTTTCAGCAGACCTGAGAACCACAAAAGTAACTGTCTCAGAATTATTTCCAAGCAGTGAACTTGATGGATGCCATGATGCCTGTGGGGCTAGACAGATGGAGATAGGATACTCCCATCAAACTGTCATTTCTGGAATGACTTGGAGTCTCGTAGCAGTCGTAGCTCATGGAAACATTGATTTGAAAGCCATTGGTCCAATGGCCAAGTGAATTCTTGCCACTTGTCTCCTTGAAACGTGAGTCTACTTTCTTAGAACATTTATCTTACCATTGATGCCTCATCTTAATTCCATCGCATCCATCAGTACCACCCTCATTATTTTTCTACTCCCTCCTAGGTACCAGGAAGATGGGAAGGGTCTTGTTTTGCCTTTGATTCATCCACTGTTAACCTTAGGGGATATTTGAGCCAGAAGACAGAATGGTACTTCCTAGAAATTGCCACATCAACGTCAGGAGTTTTGATTCATTTTGGGTGTGGTCCTGGGAGGTTAGGTGCCAAAGAAAACTGCTAAGAAGATGTTAAGCCAAGATAGTTTCCAAGATAACATAGATAGAATTGTTTTATAATGAAAAAAGAATTGCAGGGAGGTGGCAAAGTGACACACTGTGAAGACTGAGGGAGGCCAGGGGGCCGTCTGACCAGGAATCAGGAGGAAGCTGGTGAGGATTTCGGAAACAGAAGCTGCATTTCTAGATGGTCAGAGACTCAGGTGTGCTCTGCTACCTCTAAAGAGAATTTCAAAGGTCACGAAAGGCAGCTCCTGGGCTTCTGTGTTCTTCGATAGTTTTTGTGGGATCCCCAGCAGCTCTGATAACAGCTAGCAGGATGCTCCCCAGGAATCACTTCTCTCCCTGTGACCCTGTGCCTTGCCCCTCACGAGCCTCTCTGTATGAATACTGGCTTTTAGTTCCTTACTGTACCTCCTTGCCCCAAATGCAGCCAGTTTTGAGAGTTTTGACTAAATCGCTATCACTCGTATATAGTTGAATTTTAGGATGCTGGAGTCACGTAGTGGTTCCAATAGCTGAGAAAGTAAGTGAGAAGGGAGATTTTTATTTTGCTCTTGGCTTTAATGGTTTTTTCTCATTGGAGGGAAATACCTGCTCTGAATTAATGGGAACACTACAGGAAGGGTAAAGAAATCATAACTTAGTGCAGAATCATCAACTTTTACCTCAGCTCCTCGTGGGTCTGAAGGAAATGAGGAATTTAAAAGACTTGTAATGGCCACATATGTCAGTTCTGCAAAATAGCACAGTCTGGGCTAAAACACAGAAAAAGAAAATCGTTAAAACTGTTTGCTTTATTCTGGGTCAAATTTATATTTCCTAAGAGAGTAAAGGAAGGCATGATACAGGTGTTTGCCATCAAAAGTCTTAATCTGTATGCATTTGACTTATTATCCTAATTTAGGTACAGATTATCATTTTTACCCCCAAGAAAATGAAGTATGGGCACTTGTAATTGAATAATTTGATTTATGTTGTTTAAGGGGAAAAATGAGAATGTGTCAGATTGGGCCCTACTACACACACAGCTCTGAGTCACCATTAAAAAAAGAAATGGGATATCATAATAATAGCATGAAATACGGGTAAATATACATTAGCGATGCTTGGTTTTCAGGCAGAAAACAAGGCTTTGTTTCGAGCGATGCATTAGATAGTTGGGGTTCTCAAGACATTACACCCTTCTTTCCCCTTCAAGGTCTAAAATAAGATAAAAAATAAAACAGATGGAGACAATATCACCTCTATTACTGCTGCCGCTGATCATTTTGAAGACGATGCCTTATACCTACAAGCACGTGAGCTGAAAATCACAGCAGGGAGGTCATACAAGGAAACGTGAATTCTGCAGGCAGAGCAGTTCTTCAGGGGGAGGAGCAGAGCGATTGAGAGACAGAAACACACACACACACACACACACACACACACACACACACACACACACACAGAAGAAGGGAATATGGAGATTTGCTGGCTCACGTGCCCAGTTTTTCCTTCCAAGCTTTCCAATTAGATGCCTGTCTGGAACAGAAGAAAGGAGAGAGCTAAGAGTATTGTGATGGTAGAATCACTCCACACACGAAAGTCAGGAGGAGAAACTCTTTCTCATAAAGATATGCATGAAATAAATAAAAGTAGAATATAAAGTAGATAAAATAGGAAAAGTAGATTTAAGGTGAAAGAAAACGTCCCATCTTTGAGTCTTTATCTAAATTGATATTCACAAAGCAGCTGACAAATATCTATACACACGTGGTCATAAGGCAAGACTTCACCACAGCAAAGCAGGGACCAAGGCTGAAGTGACTGTCGCCAGTCTTCATGGAGAGCCCTTGGGGGTTTGCACCAGAGACAACTTCCTTCTATCCCATCCAGGGCTTATGGATGGGGCTCCAAACTGTAGAGGGCAGAAAAGGTTGATCTCCCATCCAAGCCAGACCCAAGAAAATCACCCCTCCCCTTCCCGCCCCTCTGCCAACCATTCACCTCTGCTCTCACCATCACATTAATCACGTCTTTTATTTTTTTAGGGGACACATTTTACTTTATCTTTTAAAGTAATTTTTATTGGAGTATAGTTGCTTTAAAATGCTGTGTTAGTTTCAGGTGTACAGCAAAGTGAATCAGCCATACGTATCCATATTTCCCCTCTTTTTGGATTTCCTTCCCATTTAGGTCACCACAGAGCAATGAGTAGAGTTCCCTGTGCTATACAGTAGGTTCTCATTAGTTACCTATTTTATACAGAGTAGCAATAGTGTATATATGTCAACCCCAATCTCCCAATTCCTCCCACTCCCGTCTTCCCCCTTGGTATCCATACTTTTGTTCTCTACATCTGCGTCTCTACTTCTGCATTGAAAATAAGATCAACTATACCATTTTTCTAGATTCCACATATATGTGTTAATATACAATATTTGTTTTTCTCTTTCTGACTTACTTCACTCTCTATGACAGTTTCTGGGTCCATCCATGTCTCTACAAATGACCCAATTTCATTCCTTTTTATGGCTGAGTAATATTCCATTGTATATATGTACCACATCTTCTTTATCCATTCCTCTGTTGATGATATTTAGGTTGCTTCCATGCTCTGGCTATTGTAAATAGTGCTGCAATGAACATTGGGGTGCATGTGTCTTTTTGAATTATGATTTTCTCTGGGTATATACCTAGTAATGGGATTACTGGGCCATATGGTAGTCCTATTTTTAGTTTTCTAAGGAGTCTTCATTCTGTTCTCCATAGTGGCTGTATCCATTTATGTTCCCACCAATAGTATCACGTCCTTTTAATAAAGGATTCTGTTGAAAATTTCTACTACTAAGGCTTCTTCTAAAACTCCCTCAATAATATGTCATATGAACATTTTGTGGCCTGAGAGTCATAGTTGACAAAAGTCTTCTCCAAATATTTAAGTTTTTCATCATAATCACAAGAAGAAAACACCTTCAGCCAAGTCATGTCTGCATGTAGTCTTCATGAATTTCTGCAGGGCACAGAGAAAATTTTGCTGGAAATGTTGGCACGACCTGGAGCTCCCTCCTGTCTCTCCTGCATCCTCTTCTGCCCTTGGCCCTTCTGCTAATGCCAACCCTCTGCCTTTGGGGGCAGCTTCCAACAGGGCAGCTGCATGTGGGCAGAAATAACTTTCAAAGCTGCAGCCTTTCTGCACAGACGTTCTAGAGATGCTGTAGCGATGCCTGGGACTCCCACACTGTGGGATAATTCTGGTGCACAGGTTAAGCTGACTCAGCAAACAGATTTCTACTGACCTAGTTCTAACATAATTCTAAGAAAGATAGGATTTACCAAGGAGTCACACAGCAAAACACAAATGAAGAGGCTGCTCAGTATTCAGGTGACCATCTTTAAGACACCCACCATTCCTGGACCAATTAGGTTTCCCCAGACGCCAATAGGGGGTTTGTGTGGGTGATATATATATATATATATATATAGAGAGAGAGAGAGAGAGAGAGAG
>NC_041217.1:3166048-3196658 GCF_002837175.3 Physeter macrocephalus
AAGAGAAAGAAAAGGAAGGAAGGAGGGAAGGAAGGAAGGAAGGGAGAAAGGAAGGAAGGAAGGAAGGAAAGAAGGAAGGAAGGGAGGGAAGGGAATAGGAAGAGAAGAGAAAGAAAAGAAAGAGAGGGGAGATAGAGAAAGGTGTGTTCAGGGTCTCACCGCTGCAGGCAGGAGCCTGCAAGTCCCTGTCCTCAGGGTGGACAGCAGGCTGGATACCCAGGGCAGAGTTGCAGTGGGAGTGCAAAGCTATCAGCTACAGAATTCCCACAAAACATCCTGGGTTGACAGAGTCATATACACAACATTCCATTCTTGGAGTGAAACCCAATCTGTACACGTGGAACATTAGATTCTGGGAATCCCATCAGGTTCATTCCTAAACACATGGTCCCTAAATACATGGTCTGTTTACACACCGAAGAGCATCGGCAGCCATCTGAGGATGACAAAGGAGAGGACAGATGACAAGATCAGATTTGCATTTTAGAAGGATAACTCAGGCCTCAGTTCAGATGAGGTAACATTGTAATTGCCAAAAATTAAATAATGATCCAAGCATGAAATAGAACTTGTGTTTTCCCCAAACTGTTTATTCTTCTAACAAAATACTAAAAACAAGCAGCTGTTTATTTTCCTCCTTGTCTTAGAACTTATTGACACGTTAGGAGCACGCACTTAAGTCAGTGCAATTTCAGGCCAGGTAGAATTTTAAGGTTGGAAATGTCAAAAGCAAACACAAACCACATAAGGGACAATTCAGCTTGGCTCCTGGCACCAGTGTCACTGCTCTGCCCTTCTCAAAATCCACTCTGCACAGGAACCTTGATGTTCTTCATCTGAAAATGAAACTATATGAACTGAAAGATGTTTTTGATGTGGAGAAAACACAAAGCTGCCGTTCTAATGCAAAGTAGAATTCCCTTCCTTTGTCGTATATTTGCCAGTAATGCAATGGATCAAGAAAGTTGTAGTCGAGTCATGAATTGCACATGGAAGTTAAAATGTTGATTCTCACTAAAAATATAGACATGGAAGAATAGTTTTACCCTAAGGTTTCTTAGCGAGTCCTCCGTGTTTATATTCACTGGGTACAAAGCATGAATCACATCTCAATGTGCGCATGTAGGCAGGTATCTTACCACGCAAGCAAAGATCTGACAACGTTAACATGTTTAAAACATTATCTAATGTATGTGGCACATTTCCTAATGACACTGGTGATAAAGAATGGTTTAAAAATTTATGTAATTTTTTTTCTTTTTTATTTTTCCTGCAAGGACTCAAAGCTAGATTTGAATACATTGCCTGGAATAGTATGTAATTATTACTTATGGAATTTTCTGATCTACTTTGATCATTGAGGATTTCTTTTTGTTTTACGTTATACAACAGGGAAAAATGGAAAGGTTTTATCTTTTTAAATGCATATTTTCAAGTGCACCCAGAAGTGCGTTTAAATTTAGGCCATACAGTATATTAGAGCTAGTGTGCTCTTATACAGAAAATTTAAGTGTATAAACATCCACGGTGCAAGGTTTCCCATTATTATGTGAGCCTATTGTTTTGTTTTCCATATACCTCCCTGGTTTGCTGATGCTGTTTCCTCCTATTGAAATGACTTTCCCCTGCTCTTCTCTGAATGTCCAAATGTAGCCTAACTCAAATGCCACCTTCTCCAACCCACATCCCCTACCTCTGCTGGACTTAATCCCTTCTTTAAACTCTAATAACCTAGCTCTACCACTTCAGGGCACTGAGCACTTTGTTCCTTGTGTTATTGTTTTCATCCTTAGAAGACCAATCCTTGAAGATAGGATCTCAATCACTCAGAAGAGCGCTCTTCATTTAATAGGTGCAAAGTGAATATTGCTGAAATATTGAATGAATAGGTAAGAACTGAGAAAAACCCCTTCAGAAATCCAAGAGTTGGTCCTAGGACTGAAATAGCTCTAATAATTTTAAAAGTACTAAATTTTCTCAGTCTAAATTGTAATAATCAAGCAGTCTCAATTTTCTTTATAAGCTGAATATAAAAATCTTTAAATGGGAGTATGCACTATATGTTAATCATTAAAAACTACAGAAAAAGAGCTCATCAAAGAAAACCTTGAGAAATAAGTGAAGTACTTAAAACAGAAGTTCCATTTTAAGATCAGGAGGAGAGGAGACCTTAGGCTGCAAGAAATAGATGTAATCCTAAGAGGTCTTATGGCTTATATACCTCTGAGACTGATTGCTATCCACTCATTCTTTTGTTCAACATTTATTTAGTGAACACCTCTATGTTTTTTATTTTTATTAATTTTTATTGGAGTATAGTTGCTTTACAATGTTGTGTTAGTTTCTGCTGTACAGCAAAGTGAATCAGCTATACGCATACATATATCCCCTCCTTTTTGGATTTCCTTCCCATTTAGGTCACCACAGAGCATTGAGTAGAGTTCCCTGTGCTATATAGTAGGTTCTCATTAGTTACATATTTTATACTATACATTGAAAATCCTAAAGATGCCACCAGGAAACTGCTAGAGCTAATCAACGAATTTGGTAAAATTGCAGGATACAAAATTAATACACGGAAATCTCTTGCATTCCTATACACTAACAATGAAAGATCAGAACGAGAAATTAAGGAAACAATCCCATTTACCATTGCAACAAAAAGAATAAAATACCTAGGAATAAACCTACCTATGGAGGCAAAAGACCTGTACCCAGAAAACTGTAAGATACTGATGAAAGAAATCAAAGACGACACAAACAGATGGAGAGATATACCATGTTCTTGGGTTGGAAGAATCAATATTGTGAAAATGACTATACTACCCAAAGCAAACGACAGATTCAATGCAATCCCGATCAAATTACCAATGGCGTTTTTCACAGAAGTAGAATTAAAAAAAATTACAATTTGTATGGAAACACAAAAGACCCTGAAGAGCCAAAGCAATCTTGAGAAAGAAAAATGGAGCTGGAGGAATCAGGCTCCTGACTTCAAACTATACTATAAAACACTTATATTTTAAGTCCAACACTCTTCTAGTTGCTGTGGAAAAGATGGTAAACAAACAAATTCCCTGCTCACAGTAAACACATATAAAATCAATAAGGTGCCAGTAAGCAAGGTATGAGATTTTATAGAGACTATCAGGAAAGACCTCTAGGTTAGGTAGTCTTCGAGCTGAGCCTGGGATGAACCATTAGTGGAAGCAGTAGAACTATCCAAAGAGGAACTTTCCAGACCAGGACACAGCAAGTGCAAAGGCTCCGGAGGCATGAAGATTATTTGGGTGCTTGAGGAAAAGTAAGAACTCATTATAGTCAAAACAGAGTGAATAGGGAACAGTGTCAGCAGCTAGTGTGGAGAGGTGGGGTGGGCAGACCTCTGTAGGACACAGTTAAGATTTGGGAGTTTATTCTGAGTGAGATGGGGATGTATTGGGGTGAGTTTGGGCAGTTTACTTGATGCGATTTGGCTCCAGGTTTAAAAAGGTCACTCTTGCTTCTGTGTGCAGAGCAGGGCTGGCTAGGCTGGTGGTGATGAGTAGTGATGAATCATGGTGGCTGGTTAGGACAGTCTAGTAAGAACCCAGGCAAGAGATGTGGGTGCTTTGTGTTAGGATGGTAGCAGCAGAGTGGTGAGAAGTGGCTGGATTCTGGATATATTTTGTTAGAACCAAGGTCAAATTATTCTTTAAGACTTTTACTAAGTAAGATTCTACCAGATGTAGATGAAAGAAAAGTCTCTTTTCTAAGGGGGTTTTGTGGCATCTAATTTATCCTGGCAATCATGCCCCACCTTATTCTCTAGGGGCCGCATCTATTAGGGTTAACACTGGTTCTCAGAGATGGCTGGGTGACAGGCTTTGTGTCAGAAGTCAAGCCAGATCCCAGAGCTCCAAAGCTACTATGCCTTCTACTAAATTTCACATTTTGCCAGTGTTCTTCTGCATACCCAAGAGAAGTTTTGATCCAAAAGGCCATATGTAAGGTAATTTTAGCATTAGGAAAAATTCTGAATATTGGCTAAATGGTTAGCTTCATAAAAAGATTACTAGCATCTTATTCTCAAAGGACTAGTGTACTTGTTTTTAGCAATGCTTTTATTTTGTAGCCACCACAATAATGCAATAATTTATATTTGAGCAGTTTCAGTAAGTACCCTGCGTGTGGGAGTGCTGATACTCGGTTAGTGATATTTTCTGTGTTGCCCTGTTTCTAAATATGTGTGTCTAAAAATTTAAATGTTATCAAAAGCCTACCTGAAAATACCATTTAAGAAACTTTAAGAGTAAAAATGTAAGTGTGTTGCTAGTCCTGACTATTCACATATTTATGTATTCTGAAATATTAGCCAATGACCTATTTTTTTAATCCTGAAAAATTTCTCAGTCACCTGGGGATTTACTCTGAGACATTAACCAATCAGCTAACAGGTTTTATTGTAATAATAGTATTGTGCTAGACAGTGCTTCTTATTGTACCATTAAGGTTCTAACCAGTTCTTTCCTTCCTGTTCTTGAATAAGAATTTATTCTTAAAGAGTCTTGGCTGCTATTATATTTAGAATGCTACAGCATGATGCAAATACCCATATTTTAATCAAGAAATATGGACATTGACATTAAAGATGCTTCCTCCTCACATAGTTGTGACTCATTTTTCTTCCACAAGACTTTTTTTTTTTTTTTTCATATTTCTCCTAGACCCGCACCTGACTCAAATAAACTCTCAGCCTCTTGAGTCAAGAATTTCTTTCTTTCTCTTCCCATCCCTGTCCTCTGGAAACTGAAATTGAGTTGAATGCATTGTGCATCTGCGGGTGGTCCCTGTGGTTGCTATTCTGGCCAAGAGGTAGGAAGAATAATCTAGAACTGGACACAGCCCCTGCTCTCGGAAGACCTGACTCCTGAATAAGCCTTCAGGTTACATGATCTGAGGAAAAGCCTGCCATTAGGCTGAAGGTCTAAACCATGATACTTGATAAAGTCTACCAATTTCTTCTTTTTTAAGAAAAAAAAAATGAGCATTTTTTCAAGTGTCCAAATGGAATTTTTTAACCTTTGTTTTCTGTTCCATCAAAGATGAGTTCTGTCATCTCTTCTCAGGTATTTTCCTTTTGGAGTCTTCTTTTTATTTCGTTCATCGGCATTTGTGTTAATCCTTGATGGTAGGAGAATTTGCAGATGTGAGTGTGTGTGGGGTGCTGGGGGGTGTATTCATTCAGTGCATATTTACTAGAGTAAGGCTCTATTAAAATACAGAAACAAGCAGCCTCTGTTTAAGTAAGTAGAGTCTCCCAGGGCACTCAAGATGGCTGCGCATATTTGTTGGGAACAGTCTCATTGGTTAGATGGTGTCTAGGGCTCTGTCCCATGAAACTCTTTCATGTTCCTACACATATGTTAAGGGGACCAGGTGACTCTTCCTGTCTTAGAAGATGTTAGGATGGCTGTGTGTAGATTCCCTGTAAGTAGGATAGAATAATTTATCCTGTCAGAGTCACTGAGGCTCAAACCCACTCCCTTGTAAACTGGATTGTCTGAAAGTCAGGCATGCTTCAACCCTGCTTGCATATTTTAGTTGTTTTCAAAAGATCATGTAAGAGGAGAAATCACAGTGTATTATCCTCTGTGTCTTCTGTTTCTTGTTGTTCTGTTCTGTTTTCAATGCTTATACTAAACATGATGGGAGAGTACAATGAAATGGTTTTTTGGTCATTTTGTTAGGTTCCAGGGTCCAACATTTTCTAATCCCATTAACAAAAAAGTACGTTGCCACTTAAAACCACAAATATCTCAAATATTTTTGTTTATGAAACCAATCATTCACATTAGAAATATTTTCTCATAGAGATTTAAGGCCATAACCAAACAACCCCTCTTGCAATTACACATAGAAATTTACTCATATAATATAAAAAATAAAGACGTTCTCTTTGTATAATATAGTGACAATAAATTTCACAATTTGATAGTGTTAACTTGGTAAGAGTTATTTATTTTGAAAAGATATTGCTGCATTATGCTAATTAAATTGATTAACATTAAAAATGTATGTTATGCTGAAAGAAAAATCAGTGTTGAATGATTCTGCTTAATAAACATTGTTAAAGCAAGAATTTTTATTACATGAAATTATAATTTAAACTCGTGAACCAAATTTGGCTTAATGATGCTTGCTGCCACTGAATTTACAAGAGAAAGTGTAAAACATACCAAAAAGAAAAAAAAAAAAAAACCTGTGGTTTTCCTCCTCAATAAATCAATTTTTCCCAGATATATAAAAGACTGTTGATTCTATTCCCATCCTGTGAAATGTGGATGTCAGTGAAGCTACAGGATCTGCTAAATGAAAAGGGCACACACCCTCTTTACAAGATGCAGTAGATACTTATTTAGTATCTATTGTATCTTATTTAGTATCCAGATACTAAATACGATACAACTTATTTAGTAACTATTCTGCTGAAGAAACGGCAGAAACAGGCAGAGTTGATTCCTGTCCTATTCTCTCTGTACAATTTGACTTGCCTATTTATACCACTTCAATACAAGTGAGCTAAAAACTTTAGGGGTATTTTATCCCATACAGAATAGAAGAAGTAGAATTGAACAGCATCAATTCCTAAAAGTTGCCTGCATATTGTTCTAGGTTTTTTTCATGGAGAATTTGTGTACCATGCTTTTAAAATTTCAATAAAGTTTTTATCTGGAAGCCAGTAAAATTCAACAAAATTCATGATACATACTTAGATTTTCTAAGCAACTGGTAAGTAAATCCACAGTTTTTTTTAAAGTTAGCAATTCCCTTAAGCAACATCATTCAGAGTTTGCTTTTGAAGAGTAACGTTCACTTTAAAGTGTAACTTACGCTTTAAAATTACTTTTATTCTTACATATCCGCAGACGTTGTAAAGCAGAACTAAATCAGCTTGCAAATATATTATGGATGAAACATACTCGACCTGTTAAACCACCAAGACAAACTTTATGCTTTTACATTCTAAAATTAAAATTGATAAACATAATTTCCCCTCCAGAAAAGCAAATTTGGTTTCCTTTGAAGGAGGAAGACATGTAAGTGGTAGGACAGGAAAGAAAGATGCATGCTAAATGGATGGCAGTGATAGTTCACCCTTTTAATGTAAGGCAAAAAATAAAAAGAGGTTGATCTTTATATCTTAGGCAATTTATGTATTGGTTTTTTTTTTTTAATAGAGGAATCAGCATTCCTAATATTGATAGACCATATACCTGTCCAGGTCTGACCTATATTTATACAACAAAGACAATTTCAGTTGTTACTTTAATAGCGGTCCCATCACAACCATCGTTTATTCATGCTCGAGTACATGTTTAAAAACTGCCCTTCACTCTTAATAATTTCTGCTGCTAGCTCATTATTAGCAAAATAATAGGTTTTCCAGCAATGGGTTCAGTGTGTGTCACAAGTTGCAGTGTTTAGAAAGATGACAATGACAGGAAATATATTGAGACGTGCTAACTAAAGCACACAAAAATGCAAGACAGAAAGATCCCCAGAAACCTGGTTGAAGTTTGAAGCACTTCCTTGTTTTGAGAAGTGTGGAATAGTCTTAGAGTTTTGTTTGATCATAGCAATGAAGCTTAAGGGGACACAGGAAAGTTCATGTTGAAACTGCTAAATTCTCTGTCAAAAAATTTTCCAATATCCCCAACTCTTTACTAGCCAACACTGTTAACAAGCACGGCCCAGGTCACACCTGACAGTCACGACAGAAATTTCCAAGCTTGTACTGGAAACTCACTAGGCACCAGATAGACTACAGCGATTACTAAAGCTGTAGGCAGCAGGAGTCACCAAGTAATCAATAAATAATTTTGCCAGCTTCCATTCATATCCATATATTTTATCTCCCTGAAATACCTTTTAGAGAAAATTCACAGAGAACTGAATATATACATAAACACATACATAAATAAAAATAAAGGAGGGAAAGGCAAAAGTCAGGAAATAGATGTTCAGCTTTTTCTGGGCATGTTCCTAAAAAGCAAATAGAAACTAGAAAACAGTGTGACAGAATATCCATCAAGCGGACATTTCTATGATGAGCAAACAGATGAGTGAAATTCACATACACACGAACCACTTGAACCAAAAGACGTTACTATTAGAAAATGCACACAGGTCTAACTTGTAAGTTTGCTTTATATGTTTTAGCTCTTTATTCGAAATATTGGTCTGAGCTCAATATAACACTGAGGTTCATGTCTTAAAAAGAATTTATTTTTGCTTCCAGATCTCATTTTTAAGAAATTTTAGTTAGTAGTTTCCACAAAAGCAAGAGGATTTACTGACTGTCACAATTGTGAGTTCCTTGTTCTCTTAATAAATCCACCAGATTTTCTCCATCAGGTTCATGTAAAGACATTGTGCTCTGATGGAGTCAGAGAAAGGAAGGGAAACACTACTCTTACCAGACTTTGCTAATTCTGTTCAACCAAACCTACCTGAGGAATAAGAGTAAGCACATCTCAGGCGGCTCTGGGATCTTCACTGAACAATGTAACTCAGATCATCTACAGGACCTTTATGATGAACCATTTCCAAGAACAACTTTAAATATCATGACATGAGTGTACAATAATGAGTCTGCCTGTGAAAATCATTATTTTTGAATGCGTCGTCATTGTTTCCATATGGTTAAAATTTATGGTTAATAGTTGAAAGTTTATAATTTATACTTGAAAGTATTCCAAGACGATCTTCACCTAAAAAATTTTGGAAAAAAAATTTTCTACTTTCCACAGCATCAATTTGCAAATGGCATAATTCTAGTACCAAACCTGCTGGGCTTTCCTTTTCTTTCCATAAGGCTTAACAAGGAGAACAGCAATGTTGCTGTTGTTGTTGTTTGTAATTTGGAATTCATTAACTTATGTTTTGCTTACAAAAATAATTCTGAATAGCTGGTATACTCCTAATATTCAATATATAGTCCATCCTATATTTAACAAAAGTCCAAATAAGTAAGTGCACTTGAATCACTTTAAGTGTCTACATACTTTCTTGCGCCTTTATAAACTCACTAACACCTTGCAGCTCAGAAAATGTCTTCTTTTTTTGCTTGCAATTAACAAAGCTTCACTGCAACTCAATTGTTTCTTGAAATGTAAGATATTCATTGGGTGGGTTCCAAATTCCACAACGAATAGAAGATTCTGGAGATAAAGTGCTTCCTATTTACTTTTCTTCATCCATGTGTATATAAAACATGAAACAATTTATATTTACTTTTAATTGGACCTGAGTATAACACCTCTGCCTTAAATTTATATCTACTGCAGATATAGTTAAGAAAACAATAAATTTGGCTTTCAGTTTTGAGATAAGCTACGTGGATGCAAAATGCTCTGATTCTGGTACCCAGGACACTGCATTTTTCTGGCGTTAAGATGTGACTTACTGGGAGCTTACCAGGAAGACACATAACTCGTCTGTGTGGAACAGTGTAGGTTTCTTTTTACTACACTAGAATAGTCAAAATACATCCTTTAGTTTGCAATACGTACATCATAAAACACACACATTTCCTCACTTCTGCCATCACTCCTTATTCTCCTATTCGTCCCACAAAACCAGAAATAAACATTCGATGAAGCTTCACTTTACATTTAACAGTTCTCAGAAAGTCAACTTTAAAATGTAATAAAAAAATGTTGCACTTAAAGGATCAAGCCACTCATACCTCAAAATTAACTGCACATTAAGTGGCTAACTCTGTACAAAAATCCCCAAATTCAAATCAAGCTCAGTGTCTTCTAAGAAGCAGGGAAACCACACATCACATCAGTTTGCATCAGTTTGCTGCTTTCAAGATCAGTACTGAGCACAGACAGTCCCCACTCTCTGATACAACTGGAAGATAAAGACACATTACTTCCCCGGGAAGCTGGTCTGGAGCTGTAATCACAACTGGGCCAGGGTGCCCAGTGATCCTTTAGGGGTCTAATTAATAACTGCTGCATTTAGTTTGCCTGAGACCTCACGAATATACACTACCCCGCCACCCCGATAAAGCAACCTTACATACACCAAGATTATCCCATTAAGAGTTCTCATTTCCAGAAGTGTAGCAAGAATGGGTTTTTAAATCTCATAATAATGTTTTAAGAAAGAAAAGCTTGTCTTCCTTCATGTTTACTTGATTGTCCGGAAAAATCTATCTTCCAGGAAAGAATGATTTTCTGCCTAAATCTTAAGAGTATGAATAGCTTGAGATCATTTCCAAATACTAACCGTGGGAGAAATGATTGCACTCTACGAGCATGTGTTTGAATGGTCAGAAGTCACCTCGCAATGTAAAGTGAATGATCATTTACCCTGGACTTTATGTGACTATGAATAAATCTATCACAATCGAGCTGCCCTCTGGTATAACCATACAGGGCTGCTGCGTTGTTTCATTTCCCAGGTTTCTGTGTATATGTTACTCTTTCAGTTTCACGTGTCAGCAAATGTCTGTTTACCCGGCTTCCTGTTATTAATTATGGGAAACAGGTTTTCTTGAAGTACATTAGAGACTCTTTTAACTCTTCTCCAGACAAGGCAAGGTATTGGTGAGTCCTTTAATGTTTGTACAAAGCCAGAAACTGAGTTAAAATACATTGTTGCCTCACATAGTTTTGCAACTTCTTATCTCCCACAAAGGGGGGAGAAAGACAGAAATAATAAAAAACAAATCACAGCAGCTTCTATTCCCATTGCTAGACACTGAGACAACAGAATTGGATACTTTCTTCATTGGCCATAACAAATTACTTAACAGATAGCAGCATGAATTCTGAACTCTCATCACCTCCAAAAATGTTTCCAAGATCAACTCAAATAGTAAAATGCTAAAAGACAAGAAGATATGTACTAGGGCAAAAGTATCTATAAAGAGACAAAAATACTGACCCGATTACTGGTTTGTTACCAAGCTTTTCCTATAGAAACATCTGGCCAGTCCATCTGATTCTGTCTTTGAAATAGGAGCAAGTAAAGTTGCATGCCGTCAAATCCTAAAGGAGCCAAAACATCTGGAAGTTTTAGAAGAAAAGCAAAATAGTTATGGGGGAAAATCCAGATTAAAAAACTGCAGATGTTTAATTGGCCTGTCAGTTACGTTACGAGGAAATAAGGACAGAAATAACCAGAAGCCACTGGTGGAAAATTAAAATAGTTTCATGAGCCAATGCCAAGCTAAAAGCAATGAAATCGGTAACAGAATATGGACAGGGGCTTTCTCAGCTGAGACCTGAAAATGTTACCATGTGCAATTTTGTAAATTAGCCATTTCCAAAAAATCTTTTTCATTAAGGCACAATAAAAGTTCTTCAGACTCCCCCCTCTCTCTCTTTGGTCATTAATTCAGGCAGTTATGCGGAGTTTGGCTTTCATCAGTGACAAGCTCTCCCCTCAACACTCTTCGCCCCCTTTCTGAGACCCCCTAATACTGCTGAGTGGCCAGAAATTACAGATGCAAGAAAAGCTGACAAATGACTGCCAGGCCCCTCCCCCAGAGCCTCGACAGTCAAAGCCCTTGCCAGAACATGCCTGAAAGCAGCACTCTCAGAGACAAAGACACAAAGATTCCATTTTCTCAGTGAAAATAGACTTCATGTGTAAAACACCAGTGAGAAAGATGGAAAGCTGACACATATGAGCAATTTTCGAGAGGCAGGGCTGGATCTTTCAAGAAGATTGAAATTGCATTTGATTGCATCAAAAACCTCACAAATGTTGTTTAACCTAAAAGTCTTTTCAGTCTGTAAAAAGACATTCGGTGGCAAGATATTTTATGCTTCTTTTAAGCACATGGTTAAAAAGGAAAAAGAATCTTGAACCCAGTAGAGAGATGTTGATTACATCCTCCTGCCACATCAAGAATTAACACTGATTCACATCACAGGGTCTACAAAATAAAGAGGAAAGTTAAAAAAAAAAAAACCCAAAACTCTATTAAATCAAAGAGTTCGTAGAGATATTAAATCCTTATGTTTTCTATAAAAAGAATCCCCTCCCAGCAGCCCCAGGGTACATTACTGGCGAGGCAGCGAGCTGTTTATTAGAGATTCAAACCATGGCATCTGAGCCTTGCCAAGCAAGCAAGTTTCAGCCTGTGAGCCCAGGGTCCCTGGCTTCTACAGTCTCTCTGGCATCTAGCAGTGAGAGCTGTCTGGCTGGCCTCCATACCACGCCGGGGCAGTATGTAGGTGCAAAGGCGGGGACTAGGAAACAAAGGAAGATCATCATCGACTATGGAAGGTCATGCTTTTCTTCCTCTCTAAATTCAGGGTGACTTTTGCAGATGAAAAGAGAAATGTGTGAAAAAAAACTCCCAAAATGAATTAGAGAATTAGTTGATAACATATCTTCAAGTGATGCTCTAAATATATTGTAGATACATAGAGAGAGAGCAAGAGAGAGGGAGACGGAGAGAGAAAGTTTGCAGCTTTATTATTTTTTTCATTTATTTATTTTTTTATAGATAGTGGTTGCTTCTTTTTTTAATTTTAAAATTTTATTTATTTATTTATTTTTGGCAGCTTCGGGTCTTAGTTGCAGTACACAGGATCTTCGTTGTCGCATGTGGGATTTTGTGTTGTGGCATGAGGGCTCCTGAGCACGTGGGCTCTGTGGTTTGCAGCACGTGGGCTCAGTAGTTGAGGCACGAGAGTTCAGTTGTCCCGTGGCATGTGGAATCTTAGTTCCCCAACCAGGGATTGAACCAGAATCCCTTGCTTTGGAAGGCTGATTCTTAACCACTGGATCACCAGGGAAGTCCCCAAAGTTTGCAGTTTTAATTTATCATAATCTTTTACAGCAAGGGAGGAAGATTTCTCCCACCTGCCTTCTTAGCTTGTCAACTTTTGTGTGTCTTTGTACTCCTTTTGTTTCATACACCATGCAGAGGCACGTTCAGTTGTATATGAAAAGTGACCATGGGACCACTTTTAAACAGGAGAACCCTATAAGAAGATTTAAATGGACCGTTTGATAGAATTTTGTCTTACTCAAATATCCTGGGCTTTGATGGCTCCACTGAAACCTTTAGTAAGTATTTCTCTCCCAAATTGAGTCTGCTTGCATCCCCAGCCCAATCCATTCAACAGCTCTCTGTTCTTCATAAATGGGTTCAATCCTTGTGGAATACTTGGGATGGGCTTAAAATACGCTGGAAAGTGTCAGACCATTAACAGGTTAAAATGTAATTAATAGTAGCTGTCAGGGGCTATAGACCAAGACATTGCTCTGGGGAAGACTTAATTTTAAAACTTTACAAAATTTTTTTTTTTTTAATTCAGAACACCCTTTATCCTCTGCCATTCCATTCCAAGCTCCTGCTATTCTTACATTTCTTTAGTTAATAGGAATAGCAGAGAGAAAAACAACGAAAAATTGACTTCGCAATCTAATAAAGGATGGCTGAGTGGAAAATGAGAATGGTAGATAAATTCTATGACCATTAAAATGTTTCACATACACTCTTTATTCCCATCACAGTATTTGGGTCAAAATACTTTCTAGCTATCCTTTCCAATCTAATCAAAATACAGTAAATTTATAACATGAGTTCATAACATTGCGATTTTATTTGTGGTATTAACAATAATCTAAGTGTCCCCAGCACCCATTTATTTGCCATGAAAAAGGAGTATGGTGGATGGAGTGCTTGTTTGGGAGCATAACTTAAAAAAAAATTTTTTTTTTTAATTGAAGTATAGTTGCCTTACAATGTTGTATTAATTTCTGTTGTACAGCAAAGTGATTCAATTATATATATGCATACCTTCTTTGTTATATATTCTTTTCCATTATGGTTTATCACAAGATTTTGAACATAGTTCCTTTTGCTACACAGTAAGACCTTGTTGTTTATCCATTCTATACATAAAAGCTTACATCCGCTAATCCCAAACTCCCACTCCATCCCTCCCCCAACCCCCCACCCCCTTGGCAACCACAAGTCTGTTCTTTATGTCTGTGAGTCTCTTTCTATTTCACAGATAGGTTCACTTGTGCCATATTTTAGATTCCAAATATAAATGATATCATATTGTATTTGTCTTTCTCTTTCTGACTTACTTCAGTTTGTATGATAATCTCTAGGTCCATGCATGTTGCTGCAAATGGCATTATTTCATTCTTTTTATGGCTGAGTAATATTCCATAGTATATAAGTACCACATGTTTTTTATCCATTCTTCTGTTGATGGACATTTAGGTTGCTTCCATGTCCTGGCTATTGTAAATAGTACTGCAATGAACATTGAGGTGCGTGTATCTTTTTGAATTAGAGTTTTCTTCAGATATATGCCCAGGAGTGGGATTGCTGGATCATACGGTAGCTCTATTTTTAGTTTTTTTAAGGAATCTCCATAGTGTTTTCCATAGTGGCTGCACCAACTTACACTCCCACCAACAAGGTAGGAGGGTTCCCTTTTCTCCACACCCTTGGGAGTATAACCTTTTATGCATATTCAATCACTCTGTAACTTTAGTGAATCTCTGAGCCTCAGTGTCCCTATCTATCACAGGAGGAATTTTGCCAGTCATAGAAAGTTGTTTGGGGATGAGCCTGCAAAGGCAGCATGGACTCCAAAGTGCTGACATATGTGAATGCATAGGGGGAGGGGGTGTGATCAACTTCCATCGTGTTTGAAAACTTTAAATTTCACAGGAAGAACAATTCAGTGTCATAAGTAGAGATAGGAAGTCCCGGGTGAATTCAGTAAAATAAAGTAGTCAAAAGCTAGGCGATCACCACACTGCAGACCGGTTGATGGATGTATGCATGGCCTTTGCAGAATGTTTCAACCTTCTGTAGTGTTAAAACTGACAGAGTGATTTTAAATTTCTTAAGGCACATCTGACGTATTTCTTCATATGAACTCTTTCTCCCCTTGTTAGTCTTTTTCCTGCTAAGTGGGTATGCACCGAGTGATGCCCAAAACCCCAGCCAGAAAACAGGAGCTGTGCTGAGCCCCTCCCTCACTGCCACACCCACGGCCTCTGCCTGGGAAGGTTTGGGAATAGCAGGGGGCACGTGGGATGCTGTTCAACATTCTCCTCCCTTGTAATTTCAGCCAAGGGGTATTCACACACCTTCAGCTGTGCCCCTGAGCACTCTCGAGAGCCTCACCCCAGGTGCCAAGGAGCGCAGAGGAAAAGTACGGGAATGAAACATATTGTTATGTGGACAGAAAATATCGATAGTCTTTTACAGTAACAGTAACAGAAATACATTCCTAAGGCGAGAATACATTGTCTAACTGAAGAAATAAGTTGTCTAACATTGTCTAACAAACTCATAGACTCTAAACACTGTCTCTTACAGTATTTTTTTTTTTAAACATAATACCAGGATTCTCTGATCCTACAGTAAAAGGGGGGGGGGGAAACCCACATTAGCTTGTCTTCATTTAGTTTAGTTGAAAGGCAGAAAACCACACGGCGTAATCACATTCAATATTTCTATTTTTGAAGATTCAGCCATTATCACAGACTAGAAGAATGATATAAATATAACACAGTATTATTTAGATAGATAAGCTAGTCTCCTTAGAGAAATTAGATAAAAAATAAAGCAATATATTTAACGGGTTTGGGAATAAAATCTAGACTTATTTATGAATTATACTAATAGTATTTAATACTTTAAAACCTTTTTACACATGGGAAATACCTCCAAAGGAAAAGTAATCCTTATAATTAATTAGCATAGCAGAGGTAGGCAAAACTATTTGTTTTACCTTTCCAGGGGTCTCTGGTTGTTACTTTATGGAGAGGTGGGCAAACAATGTTGTCTGGGCTAAATTAATACTCCTAGGAAAAGGAAAATTTAGGATACGAAAAGTTGACAGATCTCTATGGATTGCTGGATTGGAAAACATTTCCATAAGAGGATAAAAATCAATTTTAGCTAATTTGCTTAACATGACCTGAGTTTTACATAACATCTTTGTTTTGTACAGGGATCGTGGCAAAATTACCAATAAGTCCATAAAGGAAACCGAAGGCAGTTTGATCTACACCTTCAATAACAGTCCCACAAAAGTTGAAGAAATATGTTATGTCTCCAAAGACACATACTCCAAAGAGCATAGTTATACCCTAAAATTAGGACATGATTCAGGTACGTCATTTCTTTTAGTTTAGTTGAAATGCTTTGTTCTCTGTACTGCAGATAATTCTTCTTTTTTTTCTCCTAGTCCCTCTCCCTCTTCCTTTCCTTCTTCCCATTAACATATGTCTTTTATAATTGACGTTGTTTACCATCCTTTCATCAAATCTATGCCACATCACTGAGGCGAACCATCCTGCAGGACACCTAAATACACATTAGAGGAGCCTGCGATCCATGAGAGGCTTTGACCGTCTCATCAGGGCAATTATAATAAGCATCTTGGTCTCACTGAAGGCATTGCATTCAAATAATAGCCTTCCTCATTACTCGTTTTAAATATGAAAGTAAACTTTGAAGCCCTTTGAAGGACCCAAGCAAACAACACACATGTGAAAGTAGATCCGTGAGCCTCTGAAAAGATAACCCTACATAAAATCTGTGAAGAATCTTAGGCTTTAAAGAAAGAACTCCAGGTAAATGATGGCTTTTAATAAGACACATGACAATCTCAATTATGAGAATCTGTTCTGTGTGTTCTCTGTGCCATTTTATATTCCCAGCAGGATTTTTTTTCTCATCAAGAGTTTCCAGGGGTGTCTACCGTTATCTACGTGTAAAGCATATTTAAGCGGTCCCCCAAAGCTGTGCTAATTAAAAAAAAAAGAAAGAAAAGGAAAAAAAAGAAAGAAAAAAAAAAACAACAACGTTGTCAAGTGGTCAGACAGACTGGAACTAGAGGATTATAGGTAAGAGGGATAAAATGAAGGGTTGAAAGCTATAATTTCTATTTCTGTGGTGGCAACTGAATCAGCTGTTGGATCAGGCAGTTTAAAGATACAGTCACTTAAGCACAGAGTCTGGGAAGAGGGGACTTTACAGTATACCCGTGACTCAGCGGCGTAGACTCACTACACGGTCGGGATTACTTGCTGGGTCCTTTTCCTGCTTGTCTCTGTTTCCTTTCCCCATACCATTTGACTCCATCCCTGTATTTCACAATTCCACATATTACTTTCCTTCCTCCCATTTTTTCACCTTTTTTACTTTTTTTTTTAAACACTAGTTGCTTGGCCTCTGAACACTGCTCCATGCTGGGGTCTCCCAGGCAACAAAGAACCTTTTTGAAAAAGAGACACTGCACCTCTGGAGCATCTTTACTTGACCTTGTTCATTTTTGGACATGCTGTGGCTGTAGATTTGCGGAAACAGTCCCTCCCCTGGAATGGTTTTAAAGAACACGTATGCACATATGGATGTCAGGCAATCACACATCCACATGTGGAGTGATTTGAAGAATAAATTATAATAGTAACAAGATCGCTCATAAAATGATGAGATATAGGTGCCTGTCTGGTTACATAAGAGTCACTGTGATCCTGGGTATTTCAATTCATAATTTGGCCTTCTCTTTATATCCTAATATCTGGTATTGGAATTAACCGAGTCATAGGTCTGGAAGAAATCATCGAAATTTTGAAATCATAGAAATTTTGTAATACAGCTCTCAAATTGAAACAAAGAAAATGAAGCCCAGAAAATCATCTAAGTCGTTCTCCTCGTCTCTAAGTGCCATTGGTTTAATTGTAGTTTTGCCTATTTTTTAGATAAAGAATATATTTTCCCCAAAACTGGTTAGAAATGTTTGAGAAGAGATATCATCATGAAAATATATATGCAGTAAAATATAACTATTATTCAATAGGCTGTAATATATATTGAAGTTACCTGGGGATATTATTCATATGGCAAAACATCCTTTAATCATTGTATAAAGTATGTAAACCATACACATGAATGAATATTATTTTTGTGTATAAGTACAACCCCCTTTTTGACTTTTTTTGTATTACAATTATATATTACTCATAATTCTATAGTTATAATCAGAACAAAAAGGACCACCTAGAGGAAAAGAAGGTAAGTTGTCCTAAGCATATTGGAAATTCAGACGTTCTTTTCCATCACTAACATTGTGCTCTTAAAAACGTGAAGCGGATAAATCCCTATCTTCCACTTCTGAGTATTCTCAGAAGAACTGGCAGAAGTGAGAGAGTGGAAGAAACCTACTGCAGATAAACAGCTAGATCCTATTATTAAAGTCAGTCAGTGGTATTCTAAAGAAAATAAAATTTGCTCTTGAAGACATAGTGGACTTAATGTTAAAAAAAAAAACAAACAAACAAGGTATTATACACACCCTAAATATGTGTATGAAACAAAGCTTTTAAATTTTTGATTATACCCCTAAACTGGCTTTCTAGTTTTTGGAGGCTATCAAACAACTCAAAAAAAGAAATATTTACTCAGATTAATGTTCGAAACGTCATATGGAAATGTGTATAGTGATGTTACTAGAAATGAGTATTTTTTTTATAAATTAAACATGTAGAAGGTCTTGTCTCCGAAAAGCCTGACCCACTGCCTTAAGGTTAAAAATGCAAATCTTACATAGATCTTAGAAGTTGTTTAACTTTTTGTTTGAAGTACATTTTGATGAAAATATTGAAAAGATGGCCACCTCCTCAGTTAAAGGTGGGCATTTTAATGAAATAGCAAAAATCAGGAGATTATCAGTTTCCAGAATTAAACACTGGCTCCTTATTCGGGGCATACTTCAGTCCCCAAATATCGAGGACACATCTAGGAGAAATTAATTTTTTTAAAAAAGAATTAAACAGCAATTTTGTGATCATCTTCATGTTACATTTTGACCTGTGTTTCAGGGACTCCAAATTCAGTTAAACAGCATCAAGATCTGAATTGTACCTATTATTGTCATCATTTACATAATAGCATGGAAAACACAGAGCAGTGTAATATCATGAATGCGGATTTAGGGGAAAATGTTCTTCCCTGAACCAAACAGTGGGAGGAATCAGCACACGTGCGGATTTGCATGGTTATTTTTCCTGGTGCTTCTGTAGACCATTCTGTAACAATGGAGCTTGATATTTCTTGTCTTAATGCTACGTGAAGAGATCCATGGCTAACATTAGAGTTTGCGGGTGGGTGGTACGTATGCTCTTAATAAAAATATCTGTGATCAAACGTTGCAGGGTTAATTAGGCTTCATGTCAAATTACCTCTCCTAGAATCTTCAGGAGCAGGGGGGTGCAGCTGTGTGTCACCTGCCTGCTTTCTATAGACAGTGCCCAGAGGATGTAACTTCATGAAAATTCAAATCAGATTGCATAGAAATACAGTATTCCCAGTCTGCTCTTTATATTTCCGGATAAATTACATACACACAACAACATTTGTCCTTTGTGAAATTTCATGTTGCACAATTCTACTAAATTTTGAATGGCTTCTTTAGCCAGAGAAGCCCAAAAACATCCTTTGGCTAAGAAAGGAGAAAGTCATCACATGCCCTTCAGAAAACATTTTCAGAGCTGTTGTAGAAGTTGTTGAAAGGACCATTGAAAAATGTTTGCTAATGGAAAATATGTTTTGTTTAGAAACTGGGCTATGTTTCAGTATCTTATCAACCTGATCAATAGGGTTCAATCATAAGAGAAATTGAGAAAAAGATGCAATGTAAAAAAGAATCTTGTTAGGAGCAATAAACGTACAGATAGTGAAATAAATGCTTGTTTTTTCATGATGAAGTCTTATTTCAAGTAAACAACATTTTTCAGGAAAAGAAATTGACTAACAGCTGAACATTCCCACAAGGCAACGTGCCATGGAACTCAAAATGCCAGTGCAAAAATGTGAGCCCTAAAAGAGAGTTCAATACTGGTCTGTAATAATTAGCCGTATCTTCTGCACTAAGAGGAAAGCTCTCTTCAGGGCTTGAGGATTGGCGTGGAAGTGGGGATTTTGATTATAAGAAAGGGAATTTAATTCATGTTCTAGGGTTATGCAGCTATGATGGAAGGCTTTGGCTTCCCAAGTGGGTAACATGGAAATTATAGTAACTATGACTAACTTAATTTGATGAAATAGGACTTTATTTTTCTCTAAGCCAAGCTTTCTCAACAGAAGCACTATTGATATTTTGGACCAGATAATTACGGGTGTGGGAGATTTCCTAGGCATTGCAGGATTTTTATCAGCCTCCTTGGCCTTTACTCACCAGATGTGGGCAGCATCCCTCCCCCACCATATGGATATCTCCAGACATTGCCCCTGGTGGAGAACCACTTGTGTAAACATTTTTCATTTCTTCGCTTATCTCACTGCAAAATGAGTTACGTTGGTTCTTCACATTACTGTCAGTAGAAACTCTGCATAGAGAACTCGTATGTACCAAGTGAAGAACAGTTCTGTAATGCAAATATTTTCTGCAGGATACAAAAAATAGGACTGTAGGAGCTCAGTGTGATAATGCTTTATTTCTCCGTGTGTGTTTTTAACGACAGAGAAATCTTTCCCTGGTAATAAATAATATAAGACGCAAACAAGGGGAGAAGTGGATATGAGAAATTATCATTGCCAGTGAATTTTGAAAAGTATAAAACACTTTTAGAGCAACTATGTTGAAATTAAAAAGAAATTACCATTTCTTTTACCTACATACTCTGCGACTATTGCTTGCTATTTAATTACTGAAGAAACATTTTTATTACCACAGATTTTCTAGGTCAAAGCTTCGCAAATTTTCATTGTATCAGATTACTTGAAAGGCTTGTTGAAATATAAATTACTGGGCTTCCTGCCCAGTTTCTGATTAGTAGGCAAGGCCAGAGAACCTACATTTCTAACAAGTTCTCAGGTGATCCAGAACCAGAGATGTCCACTGCCCTAGAGACAAGTTCAACTTCAGATGTAGCTTCTTAGTCTGACTTGATAACTTTTTTCTTTATTGAAAATGGCAGAGGCTATAAATACAAAGACATAAAAGCGTTGTATAAATTTGGGTTTACTCATTTGCAATAGACCAAATCAGCTTTGTCACTGGAAAGAATGACTTATGAGAGCGAATGTTTTTAATACAAGAGTCTTCACATATCATTGAAAGACAGGAAACTTTAAAAGGAAAACAAAACTGACGAACTACTCCCAAACAGGGATTTAAAGGAGCTAAAAACATTTTTTTAAATGCCTACTACAAAGTAAAAGTTTATTTTCCTACACCAACAAACACTTAGCTATCCATATTTTGCTTATATTTTTCTTATTCATTCTTTTCCCACCTGCCAGAAAAAAATTTTATCATTCTCCACCCTCAGCGTACCCCCTCCCAATGTATGCAACAGCTCTTGTCCTTATATATCTCGTAGCTTCAATGCACTGCACTTGGCAAGATCCTATGATATTTAGGATGTCATTAAGCTCCGGGATGTGTAATATACTGAATAAATTATTCAGGATTCAAAAAAATATTTTCAAGGGTATGCAGGGCTGTCACCTATGGCCATAGAAACTGTGCACAGTACATCTCCAGGATGTGCTGTTGACAGAGGTGATGATGTAAATGGAACTCCTGGAATTGTGCCATCGGGTGTGCCTTAGTCAGATATAATAGGGCAGGTTCAACAAGACAGGCATAACCACAAAACTCTGCAGGGTCGGGGAGAGCTGGCTTAAGAATTGCACATGTGACTTATATCTAGTTAGTTGACTGCTCTTAGCTCAGTGTTAAGCCAATCGTAATATGCAACTGCCCAGAAGAACCATGCACATCTTGGTGTCTGAGTAGGATAGAGTTTCTGATGTGAGGGAAAATGAGAAGTCCCTTATCTTCGTGGCTGGTAGAATGAATCCAGAATCAAGGACTTTTCAGACACCATCTTCAACCCTGCTATGTTTGTAGATGAACCAAGGCACCAACTGTTCTGTTCATTTACAAACAACATTAAACACATGTGCTACATTCAGCATGTAGGTAATCGGGAGCCGTAGACAGAAAGCCAAGAAATCGTTACATTAAATTTTCTCAATTAATCTCCGTAATTGGGGAACAAATATGGACTGGTTTTTGCCAGTGGAATATGCCAAAATAAGGTAGTCTTTAAAATTCCCAGATAGAAATGTGGCATCTTGATTCTAGCTTTGAAATAAAAGTTTATATTGGGATTGATGTATACACACTACTATATATAAACTAGATAACCAACAAGGACCTCCTGTGTAGCACGGGGAGCTCTACTCAATATTTTGTAATATCATATAAGGGAAAAGAATCTGAAATATATGTATATATATCACTTTGCTGTACAACTGAAACTAACACAACATTTTAAATCAACTACACGCCAATAAATTTTTTTTTAAATGTTTATAGCGCTTTTGATAACTTATGGTCTATTGATAACACAGCAGGGGAAATTGAGAAATAAGTTATTCTTGGTTGAATACTGGAAAATCATCATCCACTTTCCCCTACTCAGGCACTAATAACAAAAGACAGCCCTAAATAGAGTTGTTGATTAATTAATTTGCAGCCAAACATTTTGTTTTTCTTAACGCAATGGGCAAGCCATAGTTCCAGAACACTTATAGTTAAACCTTGTTATTTTGTTCTTGGCCTTATAAGACCTACTTTAGCTGATAAGGCCCGTAGCATTACAGATGCTTTGTCACTCTGACACTACAGCTTTGAGAAGGCTCCCTCTCTTTGTTTGTCACACATTTAAATAATTTTGGCCTATCCTCTTCCACAGAAGCAAATGTACAAACCTCTACACTTCAACACGGAGACCTCCCATTCATACTGTGTGTCTCCAAAGCACTGACATTAATGCTGTAGCCATGGTTTTCAATGGGGATGGTAATCTGTGATAACAAAATTGTATCCCTTCCTTCCTGCAATTACCTCACTATCCATACAGCCTTGACATCTGGAAACCCACTGCTACAGGAACAGCTGGCATTCCTGTCCTACAGCAGGAAGTTAACTACGCATTCCAAAGAGCCCCGATTGTTTTGATATTTTCTGGCGGCTCAAGAAGCTTGGATCTTGGAGAACACACTCTTCTGTACCAACCACGTTTGGAACCATACACAAAAGCATAACTTGTCACAACCTGAACCACTTATAGGTATCGGATATTGTCTTTCCCTTAGTGACCTATAACTGCATGTGGTGATCAAATTCCAAATGTAACCATGTTAAATATAGAGTGCTTTGTTAGAGAATTAATAGAGATTCTGTTCATACAGTACTCTCCATGGTTTACTTGATGACCTCACTCTGCTATCATTTTCTCAAGTAATAATCTAAATTTTTGGAAGAAAATGGATTAATATAGGCTAGAAATCGATTCTTGTAGTACTGGGTTTGAGTACTGGGTTTGTTCTTATAATGCTCCATTAACAGAGATTTTCAGGGACTTATCAATTCACTAGAAATCAAGAGAGCGCCAAAGAAGTGCAAAATCACTCAGTGTTGGGCAAACCCAACTGTATTTTGGCTTCACTAAACGTCTGAAATGATTTTGGTTTTGAGCTGATAAAATCTATATATTGTTTATTCACGGTGCTTTAATTTTTTAAAAGAATCAAAGGGAATAACTACTGGATAGATTTACTGTGAATTTATCATTGAAATGGCTACAAATAATTATTACCTTCATTGTAAGAACATTTGTGCTTTTTACTCATCCAATTGAGAATGAAATGGATTTTAGTAACACCCTACAATTACCTTATTAATCAAAATTATTACCAGTGATCTCCTTGAAACCAAACTGGTTTGCTGCAGAACTCATTCAAGATTGCACTGATTCAGAGCAGAACTCAGCAAAAATACAATGACAGATGATTTGTATTTAGTTTACACATTTTATAATGTGTTTTCTCTTGCTTACATTTCCTCCAAAACATAGCACTATTTACCACTGTATATTTGTGTTGGCTTTCATTTCCAACTTAATAAAATTCTTCTCTTTGCTTAGCTATTTCTTGTGGAATTTTAAACTCATAGTGATGAAATCAATCATCTCTCTCATAGTTTAAGAGTTGATTCTAAATAATTACTTATGCCTTCTATTTTAGTGACTGTGATCTCTGATACCCCTCTGGTTAGAAATGTCTTTGCTCTGTGTTTAATATATTTTCCCTATGCTACTGATCCTATGTATGCTTAAGCATTTTTCTGTTTTATCCAACCATTCCTATGATAACCAGAAGACAGTGTGCTTCCTCTTAGTATTTTAATACTCCAATGTACACTGAGTGTTTAAATAACCATAAAAAACAATATTTGCTTGCATAGTAATTGGCTTGTTTACCTTTACTACTCTAGAAAACCTTGCTAGGCAATCTGCCTGGGGCCAAAACTTGTAACCGTTAACAATTATGGATTCCAGAAAGACGTTGATACGAAATTTTTAAAAACTAACATTTCAAAATCAGATACATAATATTCAATATATTCTCTGGGATTGATTTTTGTTGCCAACCACGCCACTTGCCTTTCTTATTATGTTAACTAGAATTCACTTGTCATCAGCAGGCACTGAGTAATAGGACACTTTGTATCAATCTTGGGTTGTTCCTGGACATTCATAGACAAACGAAATATTTTCAAAAGCATAGTTATTTTTATATGATGGAGTTTTAACACAGCCTTTATGTTACGCAGAGGTTTGAGTAGAATGCCAGTGATGTACTTTTTATTGTCAAGGGATTGATCTGCACAAAAGAGGGTTGGGCCACCATTCAGCAGGTGGCGACTTCATCCTTTGGTCCAGGTCTGATGAGCTCTAGGGGCTTTGCAAGGAAGGATGCCTGGGACACTGCGTGGGGTCCGGGTGAGGGGATCACAATCTAGAGTCTTTCCTCATGAGGTGCTGCAGGTGGGTGACAGTAAACGCTAGGAAAGAGTTTTACACAGAAACCTCTCCCCTAGTCTCCACGTTGGGGTGGGCGCAAAAGAAAGAAGCCCCCATTTCTACTGAATACAAACCACTCTCTCAAATATATAGAACAGCCTTAAGGAAGACTTCAGTCACAGGCTTGGGTTTTGATTTTGTTCGCTTGCTTGTTGATGGGTGTTTTGCAGAAATGCCCAATGCGTTTGAGTTGTTTTACCCTGAGCAGGATCGGTGCCAGAAATAGTGCCGATTAAGCTTTTCAACATTTTTCTTTCACTTTTTAAATAAGTTTTAATTTTCCAAAGAATTCTTAATCAAAAAATTTAATTTAGAAGTTTGTTACGCCATGATATAATAATATGTATCAAGGGAGAAAAAATTTAAAGAAGCACTGTTTATACAGTAGATATTTTGCCTTTAAGCTTTTCAAACCTGACTTTGGTAGTTTACTGTCAAGATTTTCCCACCTTGATGGCATAAATTTGACAGGATAAAAATGTTATCTTTGGCCATTAAACATACTGCTTTCAATCATCCCCAAAATTTCACCTGGAAGAGAAATTGGATCTACTTCTTAAGTATAATGAGAATAGAGAGAGATAGATACAAATTAGATTTATAATATTAGATTCAATCTTGGCAAAATTATTTCCAGCTCAGTATCTATTTTTTAAAAGATTATTCCTCATATTTTAATATAAAAGGATCAAAATATAAATGCTTAAGTCTTAAAGTTCACTAAATTCCAGAAACTATCACTGGCATACTGTGGTCCCAAAACAATATATGATTTTGACATAAATGTAATCAAGTCCTGTACAATGAGCCACCAAGGCTAAGTGAAAATCATAGTGACTGATTTCTTTTGTCTGGTTTTCCAAAGAATAAGACATAATAAATCAATTATGAAAATTTTCCACACCAAATATTTCCCTTAAAATGTAATATATAATTTACGATTACAATTTAAAGCCAAAAAAATTTTAACATTTCACAAGATTTTCAATAATTTAGAAACTTGCTCAGGAGAGAATTCACTCTGCTTTGCAAATGGTTGTTGTATATATTTTATTACAGATTATTAGCTGCTAACATTGCTCACAAAGGTCAAATATGTGTGTTTATGTTCTGCTGAGTCTTATAAACAAAATGTGTCCTTATTCTTTAAAAAGAAAAATGTATTAAAGGAGAAAATTGCATTGTTGTTAATTCCTCAGATAGAAATGCTACTAAACTGCCCCTATGAAAACATTTGAGGTTAGAGTTTTGTCACTTTAAACCCAGATGCGTGTATTTTGGGTACATTTTTTGAGCACTACGTGATCATAAATTAACCTAAAATAACAATGGAAGAAAACTAAGTTCTGCTGATAAAATACACTTTACTTTTTATGTGGTGTTAAAACGAAACGACTTAGATGGAAAATGAAATCTGTCTTAGCTTAAGAGAGAAACACAAAGACATTTCCCTTCTGGACAACAGATTTTGGCACTGCAAGATCAAAGAAACAATTTTGTCTGCATTGCGACTATAGACCAAAAAATTTTTCAGTATTCCTGTCTCCATGCTAGAGTTTATGTGTCTTTAATGGCATTTAAATTATAGCCCTTCTGTAGCCATGCAGTCAAAACACCACGTCATCTGATGAGACACCATATTATAATCTGTCAGTATGTCATTTTAAAACCCCTCCATACTGTACTTGTCCTCATTTTTCTCTTTTGCTAGAAAAACACTGAGCAAATTGTCTTTTAAACTGGGTTTACGAGTTGACCTAGTCAAGCGAGACAAAAAGATTACTTTGCTTTATGTTATTTTAATTTAATTTAAACCAATTTATAGATTTTTTTTTCTGCAATACCTCCTCCACATTTTTGTTTGTTTTTAGTATTATCATCTTTCTTATATATGACATGATGCATGGTATACTATAGACACATATTAAATGAAAATCAAGAATGTGTGTCCATTAGGGAATTATAGCTAAAATATTTTTTCCTCAAAGCAAAGTGTTTTATATCAGTTTAAACTGATATATAAGAGAGTGACTATTACATATAAGTGAAAGGGGCTGTAATCTGAATTCTTTGTAGCACTGTAGATATAAGCAGGAACATGCAATCAGTGATCTTACACCTTTTTCGCTACCCAATGTTATATGTATTGTTAAATAGTTATTACAGGTGTTTAAAAAAGTGAAACTTATTTCGTCTAGGAGCATATGTTTGATTGGTAACTGATGGATAACTTCGCTTGCATGCTTCAAAAATATAACATGAAGCTTCAAGCATTTTCAAGCAGATTTAAATAATTTGAAAAGATAATGAGCTGTTAAATCATATTAAGATTGAGTTGCAAGATGCTTGTTTGAGAATAAGTGACTTTAATGTGCCCATGGGAGACATTTATGTAGTTATTTTTTGTTTTGTTTTTTTTTTAAATTTAAGCGACAGTACTTCAGTTAAGCTTCAACTTTCCCCAAACAGATAGATGTATTTTAATATGTATCTGTTTGGGGAAAAGCCATCTACTGCAAATAAATCGATTCCTAATCTTCCAAACAATTTTGACCAACTTTTATTCCTAATATTTTTGTGTAGAAAATCACACATTCTGTACGCTACACATAGAGTAGGAAGGAAGGGAATCACTGGACATATGGTAGCTTTGAAGAATAAGGTCTTTTTTACCACCTGGAAATGCCAGGGATTCTTCAACATATTTTAACTTACCTGAGGAACTGCAGTTGATTCATTGAGAAGGGTCACAATTTAATATATCACTTTTTCATGGAATCAGAATTGGATGTCTCCACAGTTCATTGACAATTGACAAGAAATCGTGGCAAATATTTTCCCGTCAGATTTTGCTGTAGCTAAATGGGGTCATTTTAACTTGAAATATATATTTTTCTTGTATTGGAGCCAAAAATATAATGATTTTTTAGGGGCACGAGAACAGAATAGAATGAAAAATTCTCCTTATGTGTAAAGTAGTTGATTATATAGCCCCATTCTCTTCTGCCTCAAACCCCAAGATATAGCCTAGAAATATTTTGGGGAGTCTATTATTTGAAAAATACAAAAGATTACATGCAATATAATGACCACCTGTAAAACTACTATCCAATTTGAGAACCAGAAGAGTGCCAAAATGATGCCTCTGCTTTATCTTCCCCCCCTTTCCCAGAAGTTGCTATTATCAAGGCTGCCACAGAAAGTTGTGCAAAGTGTGCACTTTACAAATTTAAGAAATGCTGGCCCTCACATCCAGCTGAGCCTCATGTGAATTATGACCCTTGAAGTGTGCAGTGTGTAACCTACACAGATTTGCACAATGGCTCTGCCACTTTCATGGGCTGCTTTGAGATTCTTTTCATATGCCTGATAGTTTTGGTTTTTTGAGCTTTATAAAAGTGACACTTTCTATATGGTCTTACTAGAACTAGTTTTTTTTTTTTTACTCAAAATTATGTTTCTAAGAGTTATATACATTGTTGAATATAGTTGTATGTTTTTGTACTTCACTTCGGTGTCGTTTTCCGTTGTGCCCATATCCTCAATTTATTTTTCTATTCTCTTCTTTGACTTTGGGTTGTTATCTGCTTGGCAATTACACACACTGTTGCTGTAATTATCCTTGTATATGTCTTTTGGTATGCATGGGCAAGAAATGCTCTAAGGTATGTACTAGAATAGGAGTCTCTGAGTCTTAAGATTTGTGTGTGGATTAAGGGCGTATATGTGAAAAATAAAACCTTAAACTCCTATGTAAATAATATTATTATTTTGGGCTAGATAAGGCTTTCTTTAAAAGACACAAGAAGTTTCTAATACTTGCAATATGTGTACAAGTACTATTTGTGGCTCTGCATCAGTTCCACTGATAAGTAGCTATTTGGGTGGTTCTATAAAATGCCTGGCTTGCTGAAACAATTAATTAATCATTCTATCCAGATCCATTAGCTAGAAGAGGAAGCAAAGCCAGAAACCCTTTTGGTTATCTTAACATGGATTAAATGTATTTATTTTAAATTTAGGAAAGAAGGATTAAAATTAGAGGATTCAGCCAAAGCAAAAAGACCTATTTTACTCCCTTTTCCATGCCCTGTTCAATCCATTCAAATTCTTTTTGGAGATACTGAATATACACACCAAAAACTGAAGATTGTGATTACATTTTTAAATATAAGGAGGCAGAAAAACATAGAGAAAATTGTTAGATCGCAAGATGTTTTATGGTGTAAAGTACACATAACGTAAAATTTAAACATTTTTAAGCATACAGTTCAGTGGCTTCAAATATATTCACATTGTTGTGCAATCATCATCACCATCCACCTCCAGAACCTTTTTCATGTTCCTAAACTGAAACTCCATACCCATTCAACAAAAACTCCCATTCGCCCTTCCCCCCCATCCGCTGGCAACCACCCTTCTACTTTTTGTCTCTATAAATCTGACTACTCTAGGCACATCAAGAAAACTGAATCATACAGTATTAGTCCTTTTGTGACTGGCTTATTTCACTTAGAATAATGTCTTCAAGCTTCATCCATGATATAGCAGAACTCTCCTTCTTTTAGGCTGAATAGTATTTAATTGTGTGTATAGACCACATTTTGTTAATCTATTATCTATTGATGGACAGTAGGCTACTTCCACCTTTTGGTTATTGTGAATAATGCTGCTTTGAACATGGGGGGTACCAGTATCTACTTGAGTCCCTGCTTTCAATTCTCTTTAGGTGTGAAGATTTTTCAAGAACCCCCATGAATCAGCCTCCTGGGCAGCTACTCCTCTAGTGTTAAAAGAAAATCCTAAGAATACATTCTTTAGCTAGACAGAAGAAAGGATAGAGAAAATACACTTTTTATACTTTTTTAAATTTTACATTATTTTTCTGTTACTTAAATGCATTCATTTCTTCTAGGAATAAAAATTAGATATTGATATAATATCCAGGTTGCTATACTCCAATAATATGAAATTGCTTGAGTTTTAGCTATAGGTATAATGTTGATACTTTGAAGGATGCATTTTAGATATGCAATTTTTCTCAAGCTACTTCTATTAATAACAGGTTACAGTTGTGTGGAATACTAATCTTCACAATACTTTACCTTATTAATATTTACCAAAACTCACAATGTGATGATTACTTGATACATAAAATGGTAGGTAAGTAGGAAGACAGATAGTTAGATAGATAGATAGATAGATAGATAGATAACCGGTCAGTAAGACTGGCTCAACCCTTTCATACCCATTTTATAGAAGAGGAAACTGAGGTTTTGAGAGGTTAAGTGTTCAAGGTCCTTTGATTACAAAGCAGCAAAGTCAAAGATCAAACTCAGGTCTTCCTGGTACCAAAGTCCATTTAACTGTGATAGAGTCTGTCTTCCCTTAGCTAACCTAGTCCCCACCCAAACACCATGAGGTCTACTGGCGTGTTGGCAGCCTTTCATTTTCTCTTGAGGACTGAAATTATGGAGGTTGCATCTTTTTTTTTTTTTTAATTTTTAAAAATTTTAACTTTTTATATTATATTGGAATATAGTTGATTAACAATGTTGTGTTAGTTTCAGGTGTACAGCAAAGTGATTCAGTTATACATATACATGTATCTATTCTTTTTCAAATTCTTTTCCCATTTAGGTTGTTACATAATATTGAGCAGAGTTCCCTGTGCTAT
>NC_041217.1:3196851-3261012 GCF_002837175.3 Physeter macrocephalus
TTTTTATGGCTGAGTAATATTCCATTATATGCATGTACCACATCTTCTTTATCCATTCCTCTGTCGATGGACATTTAGGTTTCTTCCATGTCTTGGCTATTGTAAACAGTGCTGCAATGGACATTGGGTGCATGTATCCTTTTGGACCATGTTTTTCTCTAGATATATGCCCAAGAGTGGGGTTGCTGGATCATATGGTAGCTCTATTTTTAGTTTTATAAGGAACCTCCATACTGTTCTTCATAGTGGCTGCACCAACTTACATTTCCACAGACAGTGTAGGAGGGGAGAGGTTCCATCATTTGATAAGGATTTCATAGCTGATAGTTGGTATAGCAAAAACTCAGGTCCTCTGTTTCATTTTTTATCCTATGCATTCCATGGGTGCCATCAGTTTTTGTTGAAGTTAATATACAGCATTTCCCCCCCCCCGAGATAAAGTCTGAACCCTCTACGTGGAATGTATATTTTTGAAACTACGTAAAGGATAAAACCTGCCCTGTGCCATACTTCTTTTATCTAGAGAACGAGTATCACATTTTAGATTTGTTGAGTTGGAGAGCAGATCTCCATCATCTGGACCTTGATCTCATTACACTTAAGACAATTTACTGCAAGAGGTTTCCTTAAGGATAAGCTTACAGCACATGTATCTTTTGCAGTATTAAACATGTTTTTAAGCTTAGATACAATCCTGCTAGTACTGACCTGATACGGTAGGAATTGCATGGGTGCTTTTAATTTGGATCCCTTAAGGGGTTGCCACCTCAGCTCACCTTTATTAGCAACTCCCAGTAATATCACTTTTTAGTAGTTTCCAACATGGTAATCATCTATCCACAGAAAAATTCAGTGCTTATCACTAGATATATTTGTAGTTTAGCCAAGTTTGAATTTTAGTGAATAGAAATGTCATTTGTGCAACACAGGGGGGGATCCCCTAAAGGTCACTGCTCACTGTCTTTTGGATTAATCCAGTTTGTGTCAAAGAACTGGGCAGCAGTTTCCATACAGTCATATGCAAATGAACAGTTACAAATGTGATTAATTGAACTTTCATTTTGTCTGGCCTAAAAATTTCACCCTGTAGTCACTTCATCAAAATATCTTTGCCCCTTTTAGTGCAATGTCTTTCCAAAAGGGAAGGGGAGAAATGCACTGTAAATGTTAAAATACATAATTGTATAAACGAGATGCTTTTAAAAAATCCAGACCCATACCTTCCTAGGTTTCTGCTAAGAAAATGGATATCATATCCTCTTATTACAAGTGTATTTGTTATCACCTCTCCCACCATGGGGCTTCATTTCAGCCTAGAGACTCCTGTATACTAATCCCCCACTAATGCCTGTGCCCGAACAAGCTCTCATCCACGCCCCCATGGTCCTTCTTTCCTGGAGTATGAATTATTAAGTAAGCTTTACTTTTATCCAATTGATTTCACTTACTCCACGTTTCAGTTTTATTAGCATAAAACAGAGCAGAGCTTAATCATTACTGAAACCTAAAATAAAGGAATTAAAAAATTATTTTGTTGGTAAAAGATAGTTGATAATAATATTGAAATATTTTCAGATGCAAGCAAAATAGAGCTCACTAGAGAAAAATAGAAACATACCTATGTTTATAGTTTTAGTATGTACACACTTTAAAAATTCAAACATTCTGAAATACTAGGATAATTTCATTTCCAAAGGAGAATTGTTATTTGTCCTCACTTTCTCCATTTAAAATAATAAAATTTGATTTTGTTATGATGGATTAACTAATTGCATAGTCTTTTTCCAAAGGAGAACGGTTATTTGTCCTCGCTTTCTCCATTTAAAATAATAAAATTAAAAAAATAATAATAATAAAATTTGTTTTTGTTATGATGGATTAACTAATTGCATAGTCTTTTCCCATACAAGGTTGAACTAATTATCTCTCAGTCATCCACTTTGCAAAAAAATATCTGCCATTTACCGCTGATATAGTCATTCATGTTTGGAAGGGTTACATTCTGATTCCTAGAAGACATTTCTCCAGAGCCTGTTTTCAAGGTTGTGAAGTGGCTCTTCTTTTACAGCGATACTCTTCTTGTCATTGCCAAATATTCACTGTACAAAGGTACACAAAAAGTGAGACCCAGAATGTTCTTAATAACTTTGAACAATTTGAAGGTAAGACATATATTCTAAAAAAATATATGAGGGTAGGTGAGTAAAAGAAGGCTTTAATTTAAAAAATATGAATGGTAGTCACGAAGGCAGAGAAAGGGAAAGAACAATGTTGGAAAATAAGCGGGTTCTATGACTGTCATCGCAGGAAATACGAGGATCTAATGGGAAGGGGAAGATAAAGCTTATACATGATATTAATTTACTTCTGAAAAGAATTCACTACTTACAGCAAGGCAATGATATTATTTTTTAAATATATATGCAGGTATGTTACCAAAATATTGATGTATGTGATACACACACACATCAAAACCATCAATGCAATAATCCCTTTGCTTCTTCGAAACAATCATTATTACACACAATGAATTTCATTTTTTGAATTCAGTGTTCTGGTAGACATTGTAGTAATTTCCAGAATTTGGTCACTCTTCTTTACAGTAGTAACTTGGTTTGGCCTAAGTCAAATGTATTGATCCACTATGAGTTAAATATTTAGATTTGAAAGTAGCTGGAATTTTTGAATATGGTCCAAGCCCAGAGTATTTTCTTTTCTTTTTGACTTCTCTGTTCAGAAATGGATTTCTACAAAATTCTTTTAGTGCATTTTACAAGCTATTACTAGAAACTGTATTTTAATTTTTTTTTTATTGGCCTATATTGTAGAGGTGCTAATGTGTTACCAACCAAATTAACTATATATAATTCTGGGGGAAGAGTACAATTTCCGGGTAAAAATGAAGGGCACACATGGGTTATTTGACATGTAAGTCTTCAAGAAATGCAATGCTCTGTAAAGACTGGTGAATCTCCGTCTGTAAAGAAACCTTTTTGAGCTTTTCATGCAGCTGGCTGCAGCAAAGCCTGACGAGGAATGAAGGGGAAGAGGGGAGAGACAGGGATGGGAAAAATAAATGATGTTTGGGGGTGGAGGTAGGCAGGGGCCCTCTCTATAAGCAGCTTTTCTTGTTCCTTAATTTCTTGACCATTGAACCAAACATTTAAAGGAGACCTGCAACTCTTTTTTTTACGATATTTTTTTAATTGAAGTATAGTTGATTTACAATATTGTTTTAATTTCTGCTGTACAGCAGAGCGACACAGTTATACATATATATACATTCTTCTCCATATTCTTCCGTTATGGTTTATCCCAGGACATTGAATACAGTTCCCTGTGCTATACAGCAGGACCTTGTTGTTTATCCATCCTAAATGTAATAGTCTGCATCTACTAACCCCAAATTCCTACTCCATCCCTCCCCTCACCTCCCCCTTGGCAACCACAAGTCTGTTCTGCCAGTCTGTTTCTGCTTCGTAGATAGGTTCTTTTGTATCTTATTTTAGATTCCACATATAAATGCAACTCTTTTTAATGATTACCTTTCTCATGTGCCTGTGGCCTTTTGAACATTCTAGAATTTCATATTCAATTTAGAATTGCTCTCTTAAGTCTTCGACATTATATACTGTTAGGTGACTTGGAGAGCAAGTTTCTGTGTTTGTTTAACACTGTTTTCCACTTGGCGATGAGCTGTGTGAGAGTGTGGACCACGTGACTCACAGTCTACAAGGACCTCGCGTGGGACAGAGTGGAAGGGAGATAGAGTGGTCTTCTGATGTTATTTTTTACATCTGTATAATTCTTGCAATCAGTCTTTAAAGCTCTGTCTCTTCTTTCTTCTTTCTCATTGAAACAATTCATATCAAAGAAAGCATTTTAGGACAAGAAACCGATCAATTGTTGCCGTAGCGCACAGTGACCACATGAAATATAAACAACAACCCCCCGTGAACTCTTTGTAGAAAGTGTCCATACTTATGCTACCCAGCAAATAGGGTCCAAACTTCCTACCACGGTGTGGAAAACTCTTTATTTTCTGAGCTCAGGAACTTAGCATCTTCAAACATCCTCTTTGCCTCTCTCGCCACCTTATATTCCAGCCCTACCCATCTAATACTTGGGTACCATTTCCCTAACATGTGAATTGTTATGCCCTGTTGCCTTCTCTTAAAATCCCTTTCTCAGGGGTAGGGATAGATTGGGAGTTTGGGATGTACGTGTACACACTACTGTATTTTAAATAGATAACCAACAAGGACCTACTGTATAGCACAGGGAACTCTGCTCAAAATTCTATAATAACCTAAATGGGAAAAGAATTTGAAAAACAATAGATTCATGTATATGTGTAACTGAATCACCTTGCTGTACACCTGAAACTAACACGACATTGTAAATCAACTCTACTCCAATATAAAATTTAAAAATAAAATGTATTTCAAAAAACAGCCCTTTCTCCTTGGAACACCTCTATCCATTTCTGTTTATGGATAATTTCCACTCATCTCTTTATTTATTTATTCACTTTTATTTTCTTTATTTATTTTTAAGTGAAGTATAGTTGATGTACAATATTATATAACTTAAAGGTGTACAATGTAGTGATTCCAAATTTTTAAAGGTTATATTTCATTTATTGTTATTATAAAATATTTGCTATATTCCTTGTCTTCTACAATATATTGTTGTAGCTTATTTTATACCTAATAGCTTGTATGTATAATCTCCCACCCCTGTACTCTCCCTCCTCCCTTCCTTCTCCCCACTGATAACCACTAATTTGTTCTCTTTATCTGTGAGTCTGCTTATCTTTTGTTATATTCACTAGCTTGTTGTAATTTTTAGATTCCACATATGAGTAATATACTGTATTTGTCTTTCTCTGTCTGACTTATTTCACTTAGCATAATGCCCCTCAAGTCCATCTATGTTGCTGCAAATGGCAGCATTTCATTCATGTTTTATGGCTGAGTAGTATTCCATTGTATATATGTACCACATCTTCTTTATCCATTCCTCTGTTGATGGACACTTAGGTTGTTTCCATGTCTTGGCTATTGTAAACAGTGCTGCAATGAACATTGAGGTGCATGTGTCTTTACAAATTCATGTTTTGGGTTTTTTTTTGTTTTTTTGTTTTTTTGGATATTTACCCAGCAGTGTAGTAGCTGGGTCATGTGATAGTTTTATTTTTAGTTTTTTGAGAAACTTCCACATTGTTTTCCATAGTGGCTGCACCAATTTACATTCCCCCCAGCAGTGTACAGGTGTTCCCTTTTATCCACATCTTTGCTAACATTTGTTGTTTGTGTTCTTTTTGATGATAGCCATTCTGGCAGGTGTGATATGATATCTCATTGTGGTTTTGATTTGCATTTCCCTGATGATTTGTGACGTTGAAAATCTTTTCATGTGCCTGTTGACCATCTGCATTTCCTCTTGGGAAAAATGTCTATTCAATTCTACTGCCCACTTTTTAATCGAGTTGTTTATCTCTTTAATGGATAAGAATTGTTCAAAACTTTCCCGAGTATTTTCAGGGACTTAATATTTAGAGAAAAGAGACTATTAAAATGGAAAAAGATGTAGGGATTATTCAGTCCAGTCTTTTCATTTTGCAGCCAAAGAAACTGAGGCACGGAGAGAAAATATTGCCCAAAGTCAAACAGTGATATGGTGGGCCCCAAACCGTTACCCATCTCTTGCCAGTCTCTCCAGTGGCGATCACATCAGTCTTCAATTCAGATAATTCTCGAATTAAACTTTGGACATGTGTTAGCCTTTCTGAGTCTAAATTTAAAATCGAGAATGAAATGGATAATCCAGGATAGTTCCTTTCTTTTCTTCTTTTTGTCATCTTTTTCTGATTCCCAGTTCAGCCTTTAGTCTCCATACCTTGTGTTCTTACCTTCAGAGAGAACTGGGGGCTCCCAGAACATCTGAAGACAGTAGTGAGAACTCAGGCTGTGGCTTCGATTTTTGGAGTTGTTCAAAGTGTATTTCACCACTTATGTCCAACTGGATACTTATGTCCAGCTGGGTACAGCTCAACTTCTGTGCCTCCACTTCTTCATTTGCAAACTGTTCACAATTACCATATTTAATTCATTCAAACACGCTTAGTGGGAGCTTTCAGTTCTAGGCTCTGGGGATTTATCAGTGAACGAGACAATGAAAAATCCTGCTCTCTTGGTGGTGAATTCTCGTGCCAGGGTACAGACAATCAGCTGATAAGTGACATGGGCCCTCTGCTTCCTCCACCCATAGTGAGGTCTTCCTTCTTCCTGGAATTTTCTTCCTATAGATGGACAAAGGGCTAGCCCCTTCCCAGAATTTAAGAGTCTTATTTAAAAGTCACCTTTACTGGATACCAACTTTAAATTTCAATTCCACCATTGTCACATCTTTATTCCCTTTTCTGCCTTATTTTTTTAAAATCTGTGGTCCTTAGCACTAATATACCCTATCTTTACTTATTTATCTTGTTTATGTTACATCTTCCTCACTAAAGGATAAACTTCAGGAGGGGAGGGACATTTGTCTGTTTTATCCTCTACTCTGTCCCAAGGCCCTAGAATGCAGCTGGTATCTATCAGGGGTTTGTGATCTATTGATTAAATGACTGCATTCAAATCTAACATAATGTCCTATGGTGATATTTGCAATTAAGCAAAATAGAGTAAGTGGATAGAGAGAGTAACCAGGGTACTATTTTATTTTATTTTTTGTATGTGTGTGTTCCAATAAAACTTTATTTACAAGAGCAAACATTGGGCTGGACTTGGCCAGTGGGCTGTAGTTTCCTGACCCCTGTTTAGCACAGATTGTGGCATCGTACTGGCCAAGACTGAATCCCAGCTTAGCTCCTGACTAGTCCTGCAAACTTGGGTACTAATTTTGATAGAGTGGTGAGGGAAGGCCTCTCTCAGAAGGCCATCTTTGGCAAGAGACATGAATGAAGTGAGAAAAATGAGCCATGGGGTAACTGATGGCTAAATATTCTAGACAGAAGAAACCACACGTGCAAAGGCTGTGAGGTCATTCGTATTTGGCACATTCTATTAACAGCATGGAAGATGCGTGTGACTGGAGCAGGGTGAATTAGGAGAAGAGAGCTAGGCGACAAAGTGAGAGGAATTATCCAGACTGTTGACGTAAACCCTGATGAGGATGTGGATTTGATAATAAGAGAGCCCGCCAAATTCAGGTGTTGAGAGAATTAACACACATAGCTGAATATCTGACGTATACACAGTATTCAGTACAAGTTACTTACCGTATGCCATGGATAGATTCATGGTTATAGGTCAAAGGAAAAAAAAAAACAACAAAATGAATGCTCAATTTTCTTCCCAATCTATAGCCCTTATGACAACAACTCAACACCCAGAAGACAACTTAGGATAGAAAGGGACACGAGGAAAGTTTTACATAAGAAGATACATAAAGAATAATCAAAAGAGAAGTCCTAGTCTTATTTTTTAAAAGGCATATCATGCATAGCCGTCCACTCATAGAACCTGAAACATTTTTTGAAATTTATTTTATTGAAGTATAGTTGATTTAAAATGTTGTGTTAATTTCTGCTGTACAGCACAGTGATTCAGTTATACACACACACACACACACACACACACACATACACATTCTTTTTCATATTCTTTTCCATTATGGTTTATCACAGGATATTGACTATAGTTCCCTGTGCTATAGAGTAGGACCTAGTTGTTTATCCATTCTATGTGTAATAGTTTGCCTCTGCTAATCCCAAACTCCCACACCATCCCTCCCCCTTGGCAACCACAGTCTCTTCTCTTTGTCTGTGAGTCTGTTTCTGTTTTGTAGACAACAGAACCAGAAACATTTTAGTCCTAGTCTGTGTTATGGATTTTTCTGCACTTATGCTCATAATATATAGCAGTATTTTATCAAATAATCAATCAATGAAATGACAATAGTTTCCTGTCACAGAATTTGTTTACTCCAAACTACTGTTTGGTCTCACAAACACACCAAAACATTACCAGGCAGATCATGTAACCTCTATAAACTATCCAGCTTTGGAGGAAATGATATATCACTATTGATAATCTCCACCCAAATTCTGGGTATGTTTCTAATCATCCTCAGCAAGAGGGTACATGGTAGCATTAAAGCCTGTGCTTTATTATATACCTTACTGATCAATATTTTCTATTAATAATTTTCTACATTCAGCATATTCTCTGGAATTTTCAGAAAATATGATGGCATTTCTGAAAAGAACATTTTCAAATCACCTAATAATTCATTGTCAAGGTGGCCACAGATTCAGTGTAACACCAGAGCGTGCCCTTTCAGCCTCACCAGAGAAAGGAAGCTGCTTTTTCAAAAGACTCCCAATAGGAGTCTTGGGCCTTTCTTATACTTCATCATTTAGTCTAATTCTATGTATGATAGCGAGAATCTAATCTATTTAGCAGATTTTTAAAAACTGAAGTATAATTAGTTTACAATGTTGTGTTAGTTTCAAGTGTACCGCAAAGTGATTCAGTTATACACACATCCATATATATGTATACATATAGATAGATAGATACATTCTTTTTCATATTCTTTTCCATTATGGGTTATTACAAGATACTAGCATATTTCCCGGTGCTATACAGATTTTACTTGTCAAGTTTAAAAAGCATGTGCTATATTTAATGCCAAAAAGAGTTCTAGAAATTGGTCCAAAAATTCACAGGGAGTTGGTAGAATATGTAGGCTTTTAATTATTTTGCTTGTCCAAAAGGCACGGCAATGGGCACACTGCCTACTATACATTATAAATTAATTCCATTTGTCCTGAAAACGTGTTCATATTTTAGGACTTTGAGTATGGGCTGCTCTAATTAATTGCTATGTTGTAACTCAGGCCCGTGTACCTCTGTGGGGCTGCATTTTTCCAGCCTGTAATTATACCCTCAGCAGACAGCCCGGAGCTGCAGACAAGGGCTCCTTCGCGTGCTCAGCTGCCCCTCGACTTCCTTGGAGACAGACTTTCTGTTTCTAATGGATGTGCTGAGTCCTCCTTGAGATGAATGCCTGGCCAGGGACCGGGCACCTCCCTAGGTCAGAGGACTTGCTCTGGCCCTTGGCCCTACACCTGAAAGCTGTCACTTGAGCCCTGGAAGAGAGCTAAGAGGTCCCTTGGAATATTCCTTAGAAGAAATGAACTATATCCAGTATCTTTTAATACCACAATGGAAAAGAATCTGAAAAAATTTTTATATACATATATATCTGAAACACTGTGCTGTACACCTGAAAGTAACACAACATTGTGAATCGAGTCTACGTCAATTAAAAAAAAATAAATACATAAGGGAAAAAAGAAACAGAAATGAACCCACCCCAAAATCAGCGCCTTTAGGTTACATCTGCTCTTTCAAACCCAAGCATCAGGGTCCGGATGCTACTTCCTCACAGGAGCCTGAAGTGAAGGGACATGGTTAGGTGAGCATGGCCAGCTGCAGCCTTGACAGCTGGAGGGTCAGCAGCTGTCACCTTGCAATTGGCTCTCAGAGTCATCTTACTACATGACTGCTCTGTTTCCAGTGGAAGGAAAATGATTTTTAATTTGGTAATTCCTCATTTAGAATTTAAAAAAAAAGTATTCTATCTGACCTTTTCTAAGTATCTTCCTTTCACTTAATAAAATGATGCAGGAAAATTGCTTTCAATGAATTATGCGTTCAAACAACCCAACTTAACTGTCACCTAGTACTTCTCTTATCTCTGGGAAATCTACTCCCTCAATCTTCTTATCAAGGATCACAGATAAAAAACACTAACACACCGCTTTGTTTATGGATTCTTCTCATAGTTGTAGAGGCAAAAATGGGGCCACAGCTCTGTCCCAGGAGAGGACAGGGGCCAGGGACAGCTTCTGATGTCTGATGAGGCACAGACTCTATTGAGAGTCTCAGACGTCTGTGATGAGCTCTGTTGCCGGTCTGAAAAGACTTCAGAAAATTTGTTTTTTCATTTTTATGGACTTCCCACTTCTCATACTCCACTCTTCTAGATATTTAGAATAGTTTTATATTTTAAGAATCCAATGATCTACACGTTGGTGTATACAGATTTGGTTGGAGGTGAAAGGCAAGAGGGAAAGCCGTAAATAGCAAAACCCAAACTTGTGTCATAGCTACCCCATAACCTAAATGTCTATATTAATAACACATGTTGGTAAACATCTCGCACAATATATTGTTATGTATCTCTCACGTGGATCAAATGGAACTTGAGCTTTTGATTTTTTTGAATATCAGTTCAATAATGGGAAGATATATTGAGAAAATACAATTTTAAAGTCCAATGTATAGTTCTGCAAGTAATGCTTTCTTCTGTTTCTAAGTTATATTTCCCCTTCTTCCTTCCAAATAATGAAAAATAAGGTAGCTATTTTTGGAGGAGAAGGAGGAGGAGGAGGGGCAGGGGCAGGGGAGGGGGAGAAGGAAGGAAGAAAAAGTAGCCAGGGGGTTAAGGATTAAAGGAGTAAAAGTTTTTATTTATTACAAAACAGAAAGCATTCCACTCCTAGTCCCAGAAAAAATATAGCAAAGAAAAAATTCATTAAGCATCCTTGCCCTTCAAAATACAAATGAATGGAGGTTGATGTTTTATGACATTTTGAGATCACATGTACTTGCCAGTGGCTTTGGGGTGGTTGGGCAGGGAGGGCTGGACAGGAGATTCACTGTCCCTGTGGCACCAGTGTGATGACATTGATCCGAAGGAACTGGGAAGTTCTAGGTTTTTTTTTGTTTTTTTGTTTTTTTTTGCGGTACGCGGGCCTCTCACCGCAGCGGCCTCTCCCGTTGCGGAGCACAGCCTCCGGACGCGCAGGCCCGCTCCGCGGCACGTGGGATCCTCCCGGACCGGGGCACGAACCCGCGTCCCCTGCACCGGCAGGCGGACTCTCAACCACTGCGCCACCAAGGAAGCCCAGTTCTAGGTTCTTAAATGCATTTTGGGGGGTGGAGATTGAACCTGCGCCCCCGGCAGTGGAAGTATGGAGTCTTAACCGCTGGACCACCAGGGAAGTCCCTTAAATGCATTTTTTAAAAACAAAAGGTAAAGGAGATTAAAAACAATTAGGAGATACGTGATGTTATAATTAAAGATTATAAAACTCTAGGTGTTATCTTTTGGCTAAAACAAAATAAAAATAAATTCATATGATGAACCAAAAAATGGAAAAAGGTCTGGAGCAATAATGACAGTCCTGAAGGTTGGAAAAAGAATTGTAGCCTCATGAGCTTCTCGGAGCACCTGAAAGAAGAGGAAATGATGATTGAAACTGGTCCCCGATCGTGACTGTGAATTGACTCCGGGCTCTAACTCTACATTTTTACTGGGTTTCAGGCAAAGTCACTTAAATTTTCTAAGCATCCATTTCCTCTTTTATGAGATAAAGTGATTTGATTAGACTAGGTGAAGAAAAAAATCAAAAGAATTGGAGTTTAAGTACTAATTTATTTTGATAGGAAACATAATCCTAGAATATTCTTTATAATAAAAAAAATATCAATAGAATGAGCTCGAATCATTTGTCAATGCTACTTCATGAAATCATCATTAATTTTAGAGTTACTTTTTAAGATTTCTTTTTATGAGAGAGAGTATGCTTGTGTTTTAGCTAAACTGGAAATAATCCAAATTTATGATCACTTTCAGTTAATAATCTGTAATCAAAGAAGCATTGCAGAACTATTTACTTAAAGTATAATACGTGCTCTATTTGGTGTCAACCTCTCACATTGATATTCCCTGTAAGTAAACCATAGGCTTTCATAACTTTAAATTTCACAAAGAAAAACAAAGATGAAGCAATGTTAAAGAGTTTTTTTAGTTTGTTGGTTGGTTTGTTTTCCCTTTTTTTTAAGATGAAATTGATGTTAGGATGGTAACATGCCCATTTAGAAATCTGCCCCTTTCCCTCCCTCCCTCCATCTCTTCTTTCCTTTCGTTATTATGTTATTTTACTAAGAAAACAATTTATGCAAGGGTAGCTTTAGATGGAAAAATATTTTATCAATTTGTATTTGGGGTTTCGATGTGCAGTTGCTAAAATAGCAATAGAAGTTATCATTTGGTTTTCATGTCAGCTTCTAAATCTAAGGAAAAAAAAATGGGTTGATCCTGTTTGGAAATGTTAACTTCAGATTCCTGAAGGCTTTCCCTATGTTTCCAAGGTTTTGTAACTACTACCTGACGATACTCTGCTGAGAATTCCAAAGCAAGCTAGGAAGCCATAAAATAAGAGAAGGGATGCAGCCTCCAAATTCAGCCATCTTCCTGCAGAAAGGTATTTGAAAACAGCCCTGGCTTGTATTTTTATGTATCAATCTCTGAAATCTTTAAAAATATAAAAACCATGGAGTGAATATTGAGCAAATATTCCACAGGATGCATGCAAAAGTGTGAAAATAAATCAACTTAAATCAAATCACCAACCTTTATTCACTCAAATGTTTCTTCAAATAGACACGTTCTGTTGCTCTTGGAATATCTCTAAGGACTCAATCTTAGTTTCATCAAGCATATAAGTTTGAATTAAATGTATTCTCCCTCTCCCACCCCCACTGTCCCATGGACACACACAAACTATCCTAAAGAAGAAATGTCATGTTTTGGAAAGATATACTATTTACAAGTATGTAAATATACTGAATTTTAGGAGACATCTGTTTTGGATTTTTCAGTGTACTGTGTATATTTTTATTCCACTATTTCTCCCAAAGTATTCCAGATTGGTGATAATGGGTGTACTGCTAATTTTGAAATTTTACTGTCCATTTCAGTAATGTATGTTTAATAACCACAGAGGTTTACAAAAATTGTACTTTCAATGTAAGATTGGCTTTAGCTAAAGTAAAAAGTTATATTTAAAGGCATTAGGAAAACTGAGCCCTTTACCATTCCGTCTGCCATATACATCAAGCTGTTTCCCATAATAGAAAGGAAAGTTTGTTCATATCTTTTGCCTCCAAAGGACATTTTTAGCTCTTTGATACTAATTTTTTTACCCCAAAGAAACGATAATATTTCTCTACAGTGCCCTCAGATGTTTTCAGTAAAGCGTGGGAAAACTGTGGTAGCTTAAAGGTGCTCATTGAAAGATATCTCATGGACTTAATCTTGTTAATTAGAATTAACAGTCGTGTAGTTTCAGTCCATAGAATTGTGCTTTTATGGTTTATTTTAAGTCAGCATAAGTTAGCAACATTTTGTATCATTCAGGTGATCTTAAAAGATAACTGAGGAGAGTGTAGAATTGAAAATGTGAAAGAAACCATTTTTAAATTAACATTTAGGTCAAAAACCCCATTTAGTAAACTATTTCTGTTACCCTAAAACAGCGAAAATCATTGAGGGGATTTTTTGACAAGTAATTGCCAAAATTATTTTCCTTTTTCACCATAAAATAAAAGCTGAAAGTAGACTGAAACATACTATATTTTATAGCTCTCTTTCCAAATGACAGATTTTTCTCTGTAAATATCATTATGTAAAATATGCCTTCCCTGTGGAAAAGTATGAGGTATGGGGAGAAACTAATTGCAATGCTCAAATTAGTCAACATGTTTGAAACTATTTGGGGAATCCTTAGCCTTTTAGGTAACTATGCAATTTAATTTGTTGATTTCTGTTCAGAATTTCTTCTTTTGAGTAATAAGCAGAAATCCAAAGTTACATTAAGAAATGCAACTTCAGGTATAATATGATGATCACAGTGTAAACAGGCAACTCACTGAGAAAGTTGTACTGAAAAATAAAATAAGAGTAATAACATGACAATGGAGTGATTATCAACTTTTTAGACACTGATAGAAGGTGAATTTAATAACAGCAAAAGAAGTGTTGGAAAAAGAAGACTCTAGAATAAATTATCATATTTTTAAAGGTCTTTCTAATGGTGTCTTTTGGGCAAAATATCTTCTTGCTAACATGATTTGAACAAAGAAAAAAAAAATCCGAGAAAGGTGGAACATTTTCCCTTAAGAGCATTGTTATTGATAGCATCTTACCCATTAGTAAGTAAACCTTTGTGTTTCTTTAAATTGACTGTGGAGCAAATTTTCCATTTGCTGAGACTTTTTATAAATGTCAAGTTTATGTTAATGTGACTGATTTTTGGATAAACGTATCCCAGTATATAATCCAAACTCCATTGGGCCTTCAGAATTAATCGCCTTAGATGGTGGAAACATAAGCCAGGAAATCTGCCCCCAATCACTTTTTGGAATTGTCTTTAAATCCAGCCCCACTTATTTTTTAACCCTACTTTTTAAAGACTGTGAATGATGACAACTTTCCTCTAATGATTCCATTTTCAGAAGACCCGAAATATCCTTAACGTTACAAAGTTTGGTGCATATAATAGTTGATCAGATTGATTCACACGGAATGGAATGAAAAAATTAACACTAATTTTCACCTGTGTTTATGAAAGAACTCTGAAGGTCATTTTGATGGACAGAATCAGATTATCTTTTTTTAACTGGCCCTTTCCTCAATGGGAAGACAGTATGTGGTTAAAATATTTAGATACAAGAGTGGGTGGAGCACAAAACTCACTACCAGAGGTATGTTTTGGTAAGAACCGAAGTCGAAAAGCTCATTTCTATGGAGGACTTTGGTCTACCCAGAGCACATTATGTAGGCTTTCACTAAATAAAACATGGAAAAGTTAAAGAATAGGCCCCAAATTATTATACTTTCCATAGTACCCTAGTCTGGATCAATAGAGACAACAGAAACATTTTCTAAAATGAGAATATTATTGGAAGAAGTAGACAGTTGCTCAAAAAGTACGTTAAGGTCTAGAAACATGTTCATGACCATAAGTTTTTAAAAAGTGTCATCTTTTTTATATTGTTAGAAGAAAGTATATGGTCTGTTGCACAGAAGAGTAGAATTCCTAACTTAATGAAACACCTTATTTAAGAACCAAAAAGAATTATTCGTCTGAAATTTGGCCCTTGGCATTGCTTGGTATCAGTGATTCTGGTGGTGGCCAAGATCTCTGAGGAGAACTAACCTGTTTGAATGTTTCCGTGTTAAAATTTTGGAGGATGATTAGCGTCCATGACCGACTTTAGGTTCTAGATCATCCAGACGCATGGGGCCCCAATGTGGAAGTTAGCTGCTTGCACCCTTTCTTCATCGTCAGGTAAATGAGGGATGGTTGGGTTGTAGACTATGTCTGGTGGAGCAGCTGGATATAGACCTGTGCTCGAAAATTAAAGAAGACACAAGCAAACATTGAACGCTTACTGTATTCAAGGAGATGCGTTAGGTCCCCAGAGTCCATGGATGATTGAGAAACAGTTTCTGACCTCAAGGGTCTCACCGTCTAGTGGGAGAACAGACAAAGCAAGAGAAGCATTATCAACGTACCTTCATGCAATGATGGGTGTATCTATTTTTTATTTTTGAAAGTCATGTCACATAGAAAAAGATTCAGTATTGAAACTAGAATTCTACATCTCTTGGGGTACTTGTCCTTAACTTACTACCCTTCCTTATTCTCCTCTCATTTTCAAGTTCAGTGGGAAATAGCAAATGGCCTTTAAGTCTCAAAGAATATACACAGAATCATTTATATTGTCTTCTTGTGCAATTTTGATTTAAAAAATCTGTAGCTAATAATTGGGTAATGAAAAAGTGTTAAAAATAGAAGCTTGGGTTTCCCTGGTGGCGCAGTGGTTGAGAGTCCGCCTGCCGATGCAGGGGACGCGGGTTCGTGCCCCGGTCCGGGAGGATCCCACGTGCCGCGGAGCGGCTGGGCCCGTGAGCCGTGGCCGCTGGGCCTGCGCGTCCGGAGCCTAAAAAAAAAAAAAAAAAAAAAAAAAAAAAGAAGCTAATACGTTGTATACATAGGATGATTAAAAGTGAAAAGGGGCTGCGGTAGGGAGTAGAATTCTGTCACTGTCTGATAGCTTGTCCCCGATTATTCAGTGTGTCTGAGTCTCTATGTCAACTGAGCATAACATTTCATGTTTTTAAAGAATAACTTTGTCTCCATCCTATGGCTATATGATGTGTTTATTTGTACAGTGATCACCATCTTTTCCATAAAGCAGTTAAGGTACATATGGGCATATGTATACTCTTATGCCTGAAATCCTTTGATATCTAAGTTGTTTTTTTCCCCCAGATTCATGTATTTGTAAATCCTTTTCCAGAGGATATGTAACAGTATTTGCATTTGTGTAATTCTCTCATCACTAAAAAGCATTAGCTTCATGGCTGGAATGTTGCAGCTGTTCACCAGCCTCCAGGCAACACTAAAAACTAGTTTAAGGACAGGAAACTGGGAAGAGTAGTGTATTTAATTGGGGTTTCAGAGAGGACATTAAAAAAAGCACTTATATTGACTTTGCTCCAAGATTATCTGTTTAATACCGTCCCTGATTAAAAAATTGTAAGCTCTAGAGCCACTCTATTATACACGGTAAATAAAGGTTGTTAAAAACAGTTCTACAAATGTGTCATTGTGTCAGTTTCCCTCTGCATTAGCCTGCAATAACCATTTATGATTAATACAGGAGAGAGGCTGCTTGTGAATTAAGTCCAAAAGGAATAATTCCAAAAAATATGGTACGGTTATCACATATCTTTGCCGGAAACTAGGTGTTTCTCCCTGGATTTGTGGTGGTGAGGTGTCCTTACAGGGTTGTAAATAGTAATTTCATAAAGATTGCTTAAATCAAATCATAATTTCCACTATTACCTAGTAACATCAAAGATGGTTTAACTCCAGGTCCTTTTTGAAATTTTAAGCCATTTGATTTTCTGTAAATATGTCAGTATGAAAGGTAAGCAACACAACAGTGAAGATTTGAAAATCTGGATAGAAGGAATCTTTCTTTCTTACTTTTTTATCTCTCTCTCTCTTTCTCTCTCTGTCTCTGTCTCTCTTTCTGGAGACATACTTTAATAGATAATAATGTCTGTGTAACTTTTTTTGGAGGAGAAACAGTTACAAAGAATACAATGAGTAGTTTAAAAATTGTTAAAATATCTGGATTATTGCTACACATTTAATAAGGAACATTCTTACAATGGTACAAACATAAAGTAATCTCTGAATGAAGTCTTTTGTCTTTTCTCTCTTCAATTATGATTTCAACAAATTGAGTTGACACATGGTCCTATTGTTCAAGGAACAAGCTGATCTATTAATATTTCTTAAAAAAAAGTACTGTGAGTTGTTAACTAAATACTGGGGTTTTGACTGTTTGTTCTTTGAAAATGTAGAATTTTAAAACATAGCATCTCATGTCTAGAAGAGGTCATTAATCAGCATTCAAAATCAGTGCATAAATTCCTTAGACAATTAATCCAAACATATCATATGGCATCTATCTGATGAATAACTGTGCTAAGGTATTTCATTTTCATAAGATTTATTGAGCAACGTGTTAGTTAACTTTAATGGACTCTTCACTTTGATTGGAATCCTTTCTCAGCCACAAGTTAGGTAATGTTCTTGCATGTCCAAGTCTCCTTTAGATTATTCATTCTTAAGGATAAATTCTAATAAAAGTGATTTTGGAGAATACCCTGGCGGTCCAGTGGTTAGTACTTGGCGCTTTCACTTCCAGGGCCTGGGTTAGATCCCTGGTAGGGAAACTAAGATCCCACAAGCCACGAGGTGTGGCCAAAAAGAAAAAATAAAAAGTGATTTTGATGGAGTAACCAAACTTTTTATATCAAGTTCTGCATATCAGAACTTGATATAAAAAAATCTTTATAAACTCCCGTATTTTCCAAATATAGAGTTTTATATAATACTAAAGCCACAAGAAGTAATCTTTTGATAGAGATACAGCTTGTACTTAAAAATTATCGAGTTCTGCTGATCTCATTTATTTTAAAATTTCTATGTAGAATGGACCCCTAGAAAACTATTATAAACCACTTTTATATCATAAATTTTTTTATAATTCCCACCGACCCTACTTTATAATACATATTTTGCTTACTGTTTTTCATCTCCCTTTCACTTTCCTAATCATTCAAAGATTTTTTCTTTTTTGCTACAAAGTCAGTGCTTACTAAAAACTCATGGGAAATAAAATTGTATTATATACATTGTTTCACACAGGTTGATGTAAAAAACATTTGGTATCCTGATTGAAAGAACAGAACAGATGCTTGTATAATTTATGAAGCCAGAAATACATTCACAATATCTTCCAAAAATAGTAAGATATTCTAATAACACAGTTCGTGGGGAATGAAGTCAAAAAGTTTGGGAGACTCAAGGTTGTAGACCTTATTTTGAATGGAGCATAGACAATTCAAAAGATGCTATCAATAATCTAAAAATATGGTTGTAATCACTCAGTTTACAATGTAACAATATAATCATAAAGTAGTATTTGATTGTTTTACATGAAAAATAAAAATCTAGCATGTGTTTTTTTTTATTATGCATATCTGATCTCTACTGCTGACAAACTTTAAGCAATCTGTGTAAGCAATAGGTCTACCTCTTTTCAAAAACTAACATGTTTCCTAGAAAAATACTTATTTTCTGGAGCACACATATTGCTCTTAATTTTCCAAGATTAATTCGCATGATTAATAATAAACCTGGATAAGACAAGTTGAGTTACTACCATGATAGTGCTCCCTGCGAGTTAATTTTTTAATTATTTTGAATACCAGTCAACACAATCTCCTTTCCAAACTGAAGGATGCATCAAACATTCTTGCAAAGTCTGAGATCACAGACATTATATTTCTTTGCTAAAAATAAACATGCTGAACATGACATTGGCACATTTGTTGAAGTCATGATGGCTGTACTATTGACATAATGGTTCTTCACTCTGAAAAAAGAAACAAACAACAATCTAGCTTCAACTGTGATCTGAATTTTTCACTAGATTCAGTTCACTCCAAACTGAACACCACCCTTGTTCCTTTTTCTATAAAGAAGGTTTATTCTATTTTTTAAAATGTTCTTGTTAATTGGTTCTTCAAATGATTAATTGTTCATAAAGGAGTAGTTTTGATGGCTCAGTATAACTACAAAATAAGTTCACGGTTTTTGGAAAAATGTAGTAATGTATATATTTCTTTCCTTTTTCTGCTTCGGAAGAAGTCTAAATTTCAAAGCAAAGAAACACTGACATATTTTTCCGGGAGACAAACTTCGAAACATTAAAAAATATGAAGATTTGATGACTGTTTAAATATACAATAATATGGAAACACTGTTCTAATTCTATGTAGAGCCCATGACGTACTTATTCGATTGAAAATGATTTATGACAGAACCTCAAGGACAATAAACTATTTGAAAGGTGATCAGGAAAAGCCATCTTGACTGTGCTCTGGTCCCCACTCTCTGTGTTAACATTGGCGATGAAGACAAAGATACATTAGGTTAATCAAGGGTTCTTTAGGAGAGTTTGAGATGAATTATAACTTTTAGGTCAACATCGATTCTCTTGAGAACCACGTGTCCTGGAATGGTTCTCCTTACCTGTCAAGCAGTACCACCTACCAGGTAAGAGGGTGACAGAGCAAAGGGCTGATCTTACTGGGAATGTTATTGTATTGGTCTTTAAAAAATGACATATTAGAAAGCTATTTAGAAAATAAATCTAATATTTCTCTTTTTTTTAATCTTAGAAGTGGGAAAGCAGCAGTTTGTGAAGGGAAGAAGCATTAAAATCTTACGAGACCTAGATTTAAATCTTTTACCCCTTATATAATGAGTATCACACTATCCCCTGCAGAATATCTATTATACAGGATTGTTTAGAAATAAAGTGAACTAGTGTACCTGAGGATGATTTTATTATACAGGTTTGATCTAGGAAATGAAAGCTCGGGGAGGTTAAGTAACCACGCCGGTGAGTGGCAGACCCCAGAACAATGACCCAATTCCTTTGCTCTTTTTTTAATTATTGTATTGTGTTTCCCAGTAAGGTACATCTTTTAAATTGCTTCAATTCCCATGCAGAGAAAACCTTTAGATATATACACATAGTTTGTATAAAAAAACAGTTTTAATCCAACTTGTAATAATAAATGGTTAATATAAGGAAAGTAAGATAAGCACAAAATATCAATAATTCTAGGCTTTTATTAAAACATGCGATTTGGTTCTTTCTTTGTTAACCTTCTCTACTAAATGAAACTGTAAATATTTGAGGTAGATATGGTTTTTATACAAAAGACATAAATATGTTTGTGAATGCTTCCAAAAACAAACATCACATCAGTAGATTTCCATCTCTTTCCAGAAAATACAATTTTTTAAAAAAATTATAAGGGCTCCATAAATGTCAATTAGACTGATTTACCTGTGAACAAAATATGTTTCAATGACTTACAGTGTATTTTGGAACATATATACAGTATGGGTTTCGTATGTGTATATCCAGTTAATATATATGTTAAACATCAAACACTTTTTTCCTCATTACTAGCAACTTTGCCAAATAGTACAAAGGTTGTGCTAGAAATGCATCTCTTCTCCAAAAAAAAGTCATAAAGACATTTTACAAAGTGAGTAGTGTGGAATTATTTCCACAGTTTATAGGGTAAGGAAAACGAGAAACGTTTCAGGCCCTTTGCCGTCAACAGGAGTAAGGGCTATCAGTAATTATGAGTCTGTTGGAAAACAAAATTATAGCCGCTCTGGGGTGTCAGTGTTTCAGTAGTAAAAGCTGTCTAATCCAGGCCAAGCTTTGGCATGACTTGCCCTGCTTTTTCTGCTTTCTCGGTGAAGAACCATGTCCAAGTATTCAACTTGGCTCTCTCTGCATTGACTCAGACTCTGACGCTTTAATGCTTCCACTTTTTCTATTGAAGTAGCCAGAAGTCCCAATAATTACAATGATAATTACCCAGAATGAGCATCTGTAATAGTCACTTTATTTTTTTTATTTTTTTAACATTTTTATTGGAGTATAATTGCTTTAAAATGTAGTGTTAGTTTCTGCTGTATAACACAGTGAATCAACTATACGTAAACATATATCCCCATATCCCCTCCCTCTTGTGTCTCCCTCCCACCCTCCCTATCCCACCCTTCTAGGTGGTCACAAAGCACCGAGCTGATCTACCTGTGTTATGCAGCTGCTTCCCACTAGCTATCGACTTTACCTTTGGTAGTGTATATATGTCCATGCCACTCTCTCACTTCGTCACAGCTTACCTTTCCCCCTCCCCATATCCTCAAGTCCATGCTCTAGTAGGTCGGTGTTTTATTCCCATTCTACCACTAATCTCTTCATGGCATTTTTTTTTCTTAGATTCCATATATATGTGTTAGCATACGGTATTTGTTTTTCTCCTTCTGACTTACTTCACTCTGTATGACAGACTCCAGGTCCATCCACCTCACCACAAATAACTCAGTTTCATTTCTTTTTATGGCTGAGTAATATTCCATTGTATATATGTGCCACATCTTCTTTATCCATTCATCTGTTGATGGACACTTAGGTTGCTTCCATGTCCTGCCTATTGTAAATAGAGCTGCAATGAACATTGGGGTGCATGTGTCTTTTTGAATTATGGTTCAAAACAAAAAAACTACTTCTTTGGAGAAATGTCTGTTTGGGTCTTCTGCCCATTTTTGGATTGGGTTGTTTGTTTTTTTGATATTGAGCTGCATGAGCTGCTTGTAAATTTTGGAGATTAATCCTTTGTCAGTTGCCTCATTTGCAAATATTTTCTCCCATTCTGAGGGTTGTCTTTTCCTCTTGTTTATGTTTCCTTTGCAGTGCAAAAGCTTTTAAGTTTCATTAGGTCCCATTTGTTTATTTTTGTTTTGATTTCCATTTCTCTAGGAGGTGCGGTCAAAAAGGATCTTGCTGTGATTTATGTCATAGAGTGTTCTGCCTATGTTTTCCTCGAAGAGTTTTATAGTGTCTGGCCTTATATTTAGATCTTTAATCCATTTTGAGTTTATTTTTGTGTATGGTGTTAGGGAGTGTTCTAATTTCATTCTTTTATATGTAGCTGTCCAGTTTTCCCAGCACCATTTTTTGAAGAGGCTCTCTTTTCTCCATTGTATATTCTTGTCTCCTTTATCAAAGATAAGGTGACCATATGTGCGTGGGTTTATCTCTGGGCTTTCTATACTGTTCCATTGATCTATATTTCACTTTAACTGTATAATTGGTAAGGTGAAAGTGCCAGTGCTGAAACATTTCATAAGATTTCATACCTGAAAAAGAGGAAGAAATCCTCTAAGAAAGTGGAAATCGACTTAAGAAAGGGGTGGGGGCCCCCAAATAACAGTTAAGTGGCCTCTCAATGTCTTATAGGTTTCAGAGAGAGCGTTAAGTCCTTTGAGGGGAAGGGGAGGGGAGGGGGAACAGCGATGGCTGTTTTTCTAAAGCAACATTTCTCACTCTTTCTATTTTGAAAATATTCATTTCCATGAACAGAAAGTAAAGCTGATTAAACTATAAATATTCATGAAATATGAGCTGCCCCTAACGCGTTCAAACAAAGTAGAATGAAGGGTAAGACTCGTGCGGTAAGAAAGGCTCCTTCCCTTCCGTTTGTCCAGATCAGAGCCCGGGTTCTCAATGTAGGTCAAGGCGTCAGGCAGAGGGAAGGACTGCAGACTGACATTGAGATGCTCTATTTCACACACTTGCCCTCTGGAAGGACTGGCAGTAGCAGTCACTTAAATTAAACACAGGTCATCAGGCAAGATATATAATCTATTCCTAAAACAGACAACTCGAGCATCCCAAATCCCTATGGCCTTTTACCGGGGCACATCACACTACCTCCCGGTGTTCCTCTGTCAATGCACATTAGGGCTGGCTGTGTTTAAAAGTGGTATTTCATGTATTCTGTGACCCTCTTGCTCAAAGCAAAGAAATTGCTTTTGTTTATTTATGACCTACTAAACTTAAGGAAAACTGAAATACTTAATGTTCTCACAAGCTTAGGGATGGAGAAATAAAAGCTAAAATAAATCTGGCCTTGATACAAATTGGTCTTATTCTGCCCACACAACCCTCCAAAGTTATGGGAAAGTGAAAAGGAAGATATTTGTCCATAAATGACCTATTGCTTGTGGCTCTTTTCATTCAAAGAAAACTATGCAAGAATTCAGATTGCTGCCATCCACTTAGAATTCTGGAATTATGACGGTGTGTTCTCCCCAAAATGACACTACACACTTCCTTACAGAAAATGTAAAACCTCGGTACTGTTTTAATGTTTTAAATATAAATATTTGACAACCAAGGATTAAGTCATGAAAATAAATATGTGGAAGACATAGGAAGATGTAAAGTACTGATTGCAAGCCACTCTTGAATCAGTGAAAGACTAAGTTGAACCAGCAAGTAAAGCCAAGGACAGAACAAAAATATCGGAGAATATAGGGCCCTAAAGTTTATTCTCTTTTCTGGCACTAGGTACCTGAAAGCAAGAATAAGATCCTATTTTCCAGTTGTGGAAAATTTAAACTACTCAGAGATGAGGTATTATCTTCAACAAACTGTAACTATGTGAAACATCTGGTTTAGTCCAAGGAAAGAAGAAAGAATTCATTACTGAATTTACTACTGTTATTTTATGTGTATATGACATTTAATGGAATTTCTTATTGCTATAAGTGAATCATTTTTATATTTAAGAATTTTAAGTTAATTATATTCTGCTAAGGACTTCTAGGAAAATACGTTGGAATACAAAGAAAAACAAGTTTATGCATTGCAATTCATTCCAACTGCCCTAGAGATTTGCTTATTAGTAGGCCAATGCATATTTTGTGTTAATGTGAAATACACAATTTAGAGCCTTTTTTCATGGCACCCCTATTATACAAATGTTAGCAGATGTACCAAGAGATGAATAGGCATGATTGAAAATGGTTGTATGTTGACCTGACACTGATATTGCAATGGACAGGCAACAGAGTAGGAGTGATAGGCTTTCATTTGTAATTGATAATGCAAACAAGTGAGTCCGCAGCCCCATGATAATATTCTTTCCAGCAGCAACACAGAAGTACCTACTGATAAAGCACATCTTCCTAAGGAGTGTTATTCCATAGGAAAATTTTGCTTATTTTAACAGAAATAAACACCACAAAATTCAGATTAGTCACTGTTTCTACATTCTAAGATTTTGTCACTTCAGTATGAACTCCCAATAGATCACTAAACCCTCTGCCCCTAAAAAAAATTGTCTAGAAGGTATTAAACAATTAGTGGCTTTAAAATATTTTAACGGAGTGAATATTGGAATGTATAAAAGTTTAGAGGACCTGTTTCACTTATATTTCGAGAACAATTGTCTTAATTGAATAGACTATGGTCACCTTCAAAGTAGTAGCCCAAATTGTTGTGGGTTGTCTCACCCACAGATAATTATAACCACATTGGATGCCAGTTTAATGCATGAAATAGTGACTTTCTACCCTGGTTTTGATACATGCAAAGTGACTTTTTTTGAATTGATGATAGAAAATTATTGAAAGCGGCCCTAAAAATACATTCACTGGAGTTCACGATAATTTAAAAATAAGTATAAATCACAAAGCACTCTTGGAAAAAGGAGATATGAAAAGAACAAAAACAAACAAAAACAGGATTTTCATATCCAAAACTTTGGAAATGAATGGTTTTGAAGCATACTTAGATTGTACCTTTCATAGTATTAATGAAATCTTTGTGTCATAAGCTAAGAAAAATGTGTTGAGTTGGTTTCTTCATTTATTATTTGTTCAGTAGTTTCTAAATGATACTAATTTTACAACCCTATTTTAGAAAAAAAATACATTAAATATAAAAGGATAACACTGACTAACATTAATATGATTTTAAGAAATGTAAGAAATTCTGTTTAATTTGTATAATCTAAATACATCATGTTTACTAACTATAAGAATAACCATATTTAGGGCTTCCCTGGTGGCGCAGTGGTTGAGAGTCCACCTGCCGAGGCAGGGGACACGGGTTCGTGCCCCGTTCCGGGAAGATCCCACGTGCCGCAGAGCGGCGGGGCCCGTGAGCCGTGGCCGCTGAGCCTGCGCGTCCGGAGCCTGTGCTCCGCAACGGGAGAGGCCACGGCAGTGAGAGGCCCGCGTACCGCAAAAACAAACAAACAAAAAAGAATAACCATATTTAAATTAGAAGATATTGTTTTGATTTGATACCTCAAGCTACTTTGAATAACAAATTCTCCATGTCATCAATAGTGAGATAATTTCATTCCTGGAACTAATCCAGGATAGACATTTTTTTAGCTCAATAAAACAGATCCTTCTCTCACACACAATGTGACGCGGAGACTTGCCAAAGTCTCCGTTGGAGAAATCATGCTGCTTCTTTCTGATTCTTTAGAAATGGCTTAAAATGCATCAAATGTATGACTACAGCTACTCTGTTGTTTCTGTCTCCCCTCCCAACCCCTCCAGATACTCACAGATCCTGTAAAGTCAGCAGAATTCTGAGTTTAGAGGTTGCTTCAGTGAACATTCAACGCTGTCGGTGAGTTTGGAATTAAAATCAAAACCATCGACCGTTGATTGTACCCTATGGCCAACCACCATCTCCACCGTGGCTTAAGAATTTGCTGAAGACAGGAAACCAAAGCAGGACACACCAGGACCTTCTCTTCCCCTGGCAGAGGTTATTTCTTAAAAGGTCACAATCAACATTCATTGCTGTCGGTGGGCTGAGCTGTGTGGACAAGCTCACTGAACGATGAATGCAACTGTGGCCCCGCATTTTGCAGTCAAGAGCTAGTTCATCCTTGAAAGATGCATTGAAAGTAGTAATATGGTTTACTTCAACTTTTCCAATCTGTAGAGTCTTCAGGTTTATTTATTCAATGTATACCATACGATCAGATTTCGATGAAAAAGGCACTAGTTTAAACAAGAATCACACTTTTCTACACTTCTGTAAGTTATAAATAGAGCACTTTTTAAAAAAGGTAAACCATTTGGCTCATGGAATCTATAACATAACCGTCTAAGTTTGTACATCTTCCTACAGGGGTGAAAAAGAAAGCATGAGAAGTCCATCAGCATCTTTGTCATTGGTACCGATGCCCTTAAAACAGCAACAACACTTAACAGTATCCATTCTCTGCATCTTTTGTTAGATTTCCTGATAAATTGGGACATAATCACCAGGTAATTTTATTTCTGCTGCTCTGGGTGGGGACTGACTCAAAGAATACTTCCTCTTTCATGGAATTTGCTAAGGAGGGAAGAAAATATATATAACTATATATCTCTCAGAACACTTCTAAGAGTCAGAGAGCAGATTAATTTCCATAATTAAATCCAACTTGAAGATGAAATTTTATCCACCTTCGCTGTGTTTTTCCCTTCCAAGAACCTTATCTATATCATTAGACTTAGGACCACAGCCTCATAAGTCTGTGGGACTTATAATACAGCCTGGTTTTGTTCTCTTAACTAGTTTGGCTCTATGTTTTTATATAGTACATCTGTCTTTGAATTTGATCACAGCAGTTTTAAGCTTATCATTTGTAATGATAATAACCATTATATTCTTGTTACAATACTCACAATATAAATACTTATATAGAGTGGCCATATTAGGAATATCTGGAAGGCTTCAATGTTTATTTTTAAAAATCTGTCACATACATTATTCTTCCCATTTCTTGCCCTTTTCAGTTCCATTTACCTTCAACTCCCACGGCCGAAGCCCATTCCTGAGCCTCTGCTCTAGATCTCATTATGACCATCAAATATTTCACCACATCCAGTACCTAAACTGTGGTAGTCCACGCTCAGCCTGTCACCTCCTACTATTCTGGTTTCTCATTCTCTTATCCCCAAAACAACTGTCTTTTCAGCTGTGGCGTTGCTGAAAACAATCGCACAATCCTATGATTTTGTGTTTGGATGTCTTCCTGGGCTTCCAAATCCCTTGGTCCCTCAACGCCAACCTTGCATTCTCCCAGCCTGCTCCCCAGGAATTAGCCTAAACCTTCTCCTTGTTCCTCAACTGCTCCTCTCCACCAGCTTATTTGCAGCAGAGGTAGTGACCTCTGGTTTTCACCGAGAAGCTTTAGTTCATCGGACTGTTCCCCCACTTCCTCATTCATGGTCTCTGAATGCCCAGGCTTCTGCCCTGTGGTCTTCTTACTGCCTTCTCCTTGTTCAGGACAGGTCTTCCTCCCTAATATCTCTCTCCTTTGTCGCCATATTGGTTCTTTTCATTTAACATGTAACAAAGTTCAGTTTTCTCCTTTTTCAAACAGAAACAAAGAAAGTTAAGAAAAATCTCTGTACTGTTGCATCCTCCAAATAATCATCCCATTTCTTTCCTGCTGTTTCGGGCTAGGTCTTTGGACATAGGATGCGGGAGCTACAGCATTTTCTTTCTGTACTTGATGACTTTCTATTTCACCTTAATTGTCTGTAATTTGGCTGCGTCTAACATTACTCTCACTCATGCATAACATTATTCTATTGAAGCTGCTCTTGACCAAATCACCAGCAAGCTCCATAGAGCCAAATACTACAAACCACACTTTTCTGTCAGTGATCCCACTTGAACACCCCTTCTTGTCTGTCACTACTGACATTCATTCCTTTTTTAAACTCTAGTCTCCATTGACGTGAGCCTATTCTCATTGGAACTTCTTTCTGTCTTTATTACAGTGAAGTCTTACTGTTTAGAGGCCCATCTTAATCTGCCTTACCTAGCATGACTAGTTTCTTTGTGAGACACATCATTGGTTTTCAAAGTTGCTTCTCTTCCCATGCTTTACAATCTCTCAAGGGATCTAAGTCACCTGTACGATGTTTATATCTGCTTAGATATTGCTGATACTCTAGTGTTTATCTCCAGTCAAGATATCCCAAATCTACAGCTCTGTCTTCTGCTCTTCCCATAGACCCTTGTCCATGCATGACCACAGCAAACTCATCGTCTTTTCCCCAAGGGATAGCAACCTTCATCTCCTGAGCAACCAAAGCCAGAAATCTGGACACCATCACATGCTCCTGACTCTTCCTTTCTGTTCTTTCCTGCACATATAATCACGAACTCGTAAAGATGTCCACTTCTCGCTATCCTGCTAAGAGTCCAATTTTTCTATGTACTGCTCCTGTGTCATTAAGAAACTCACACTTCTTACTGGGACTATTCCAATAGTCACCTAACTAACTTTCTGTCTTCAATCCGCCATCTGGTCAATATACTTTCCCCATAGCATTTGAAAAAAAAATCTTTTAAAACATTTAATTGTGTTACAGAATCCTTTAATGCACTCTGAATAAAATGTCCTAATATGTTTAATACATTGTTCTAGTGGGAAATGTGAAAATTAGCTAAGTGGGAAAAAATGAAATTTTACCTGAAACTTCACAGAAGCTCTCAAGTTTTATTTCAGTACATTAAGGAGCTAATGGCAATTTAAAATTTTTTTCTAAAGTAAGTGAGGTTGAAGAGTTACTAATCTTAAAATGGTGAAGAACTTTTAAAATATTAACGACAAAGAAGGAGGAAAAAGGAAAACAAGATAATGAGAAGATTTGACTACTTGAACTTTGACCTTTAGCATGTCAAAAACACATACAATGAAAAGGCAGTTGCCAAATGAAAAAGAATATGAAAAATAAATAAGACAAATTATTAATATGCTTAATATGTAAAATTTAAAAATATATGTTCTTAATATAGAAAATTCAATAAGGAGAAATTAACACCTCAAGAGAGAAATGAACAGTGGATCTGAACAGAGAAGTCACAAAAGAAATGCAAATGAGAGAGGTAAATTTTACATATATGATGTAAAATTCTGCTTCACTCATGAAAATTCAAGTTTAAAACAATGAGATGTAATTTATCTTTAGTTAAGTTAATTGATGAACAAAAGAACACAGAAGCCACCAACGCTGAAATAAATGTACCCGTACTGTATGATATATGATTATCTTTGGTTTTTGCTAATACTCACTTTTATGCTTGATCTGCCTTTTTTGAAAATGTGACCTCCCCAGTGATGGCTGATTGGACCAAGGGCACACACCTGACCCAAGGGGAGCTAATCCATAAACTTGGCAGAGACTTTCATAATTTTTCCCTTGGGAACTTGAGCTAAAATCTATTAAATCAGTCAGGAGGTAGTAGGTGTATAAGAGATCTATAATGTCATGAAGATGTGGGGTAGATTTCATTTTACTTTACTTATGTGTCAGTAGGTCAGAAGCAGAGAGTGATTAGTGAAGAACAGCAGTTCCCTGAAAGATGGACAGGGCAGTTTTCATCCACAAAATTCCAAGTCCAACACTCATTTTCCCAGCTGTCTTTGCTATGCTTTTGGATAGCTTTTAGATATCTACCAGTTGATTGAAGCCTTGAAATTAACCCTAGTTTATTTGTTAGCTAACACTGGTATCTATTCTTTGCCTTCAGAACCATACAGTGCTCATGAGAATATGAACTCATGTAAACTTTATGGAAAAAATTTGGCACTATTTATTAAAAAAATTTTAATGTTTGTAAACGTTGAATCTTTCATTCTTATTCTAGGATTCTCTTTAATGTATGTATGTATGAAGACGTTCAAAGCAACATTATTTTCAAAAATTTAATGATGGCAGTAAGCTACATGTCCAACAATGGGGAATGGGGCAATTAATTATAACAGGAATATGATAGAAAATAATAATAACCCAAGAATGTTTTCATGACTGAAGAGCCTGCTTATAATTAAGTAAAACTCAAACTGAGGATTAAATCCCAACTTACTAAAGAAGCAGCTTTGGCAAGATTAATTAAGCTTCTTAAGACTCGATTTTCTTAACTATATAATTGGTATAATATTTTCTATCTGATAATGTTTTCTGAGGATAAATGAAATAATTTATGTAATGACTTTAGCTCAATACCTGACACAATAAATATTCAGTAGTAGTAGTGGTAGTAAACTCTATCCTATGTATGATAGGATCCCATTATGTAAAATTTATTCTTTGTATTTAACTCTTAGTGCTGAAATTGTGGTCCTTTTACTTCTCATATGCATGACATCTTTTTATTTATTTATTTATTTATTTTTTGCTTTGTTTTTCTTTGATTTGTTCAAGCTGACAACATTTACCTCTTTACTATCCTAAAAGACTCTAGGTCTTGTTTCAAAAAAAGTCAAATCACAAATTATGCTTAACTTTTAGTCAACTTCAAAAAGAAATAAAATTAAATAGAATTATCATTTACTTTACTAAATTCACACAATGATCTAGGTATACTGTCTCCTTCAATCCTCATAGGAACCATTTGAGGAAGGACATACAATTTTGAAGATGGGGACAAGACAATAAGTCATATATCTGTGTCATAACTTGTGGAGTGATAGCACTAAACTCTACCATTTCATTTATATTCAAATTTTGAGAATCTAGCCGTTAATGAATAACTTCTAAGAAAAGAAAGAATAGTATATTCTTTTCAAGACAATAATTCCGCCCAAATTAAGAATCCCTGGGATTTAAGTGAAATACAAAGATATAGTCTGAGAACAAGGTGTGTCCTCTCAGACTCCATATTTGGAAGGATGGCACTGTAATTTAAGTGATTTGAGACTTGGTTTTTCTTGTTCATCAGTGAAAATCACTTGCTCTGGTTGCTGCTTCAAACTGGCACCAAGAGCAATGTCAAAGACATGATAAGAGCTCAACAAACATTATGTGAATGAATGAGTCATAAGCATGGCTACATAGCAAGCCAAGCCCTCAATGACTGACTCATATGATACGATGCTTTATGCCAGATATTATGAGTCAAAGTTGAGTCTTGGCTAGAAGACTGTAATTTTTTTCAGAAAACTACATGTACAACAGTGGCATTTGTTTCTAGCCTCCAGAGTGGATTCCTAACATTCTCTTATATATTTACCATATATGAATTTAACTACAATATTTCTTCCAACTAATAGACTAATAATGGCAAGACAAACCATCACTGTATTAAGTAGTAAGAAAGAAAAAGAAAGAAAGAAAGAAAGAGAACTCTGACCATTATGATTTTAAAATGCCATCAATTATAAGAGACATCTCAATTTAAGAGATGTTAGAATATAAAACAGATGCATCTAGAATCAATGAAATAGAATATTTATTCCCAGAAGTCCACCGGGTTGCATTCCTTCTATTAAACAATAGACACAATTAAACCTGAAAAGATAATGCAAATAAGAAAAAAATGATGGAAAGATTTTGGGAATGGGTTTAATTTTTCCCCACCATTGACCACAAATGAAATGCACGGTTTGAAGTTTACAAGTGTTTTTAAGAATTTCCAAGGGTTGTTTGAGTTCTACATGATGTTTATCCTAGATGCTGGCTTAAAAATCTAACTTTCCCCTTGACCTTAAGGTAAGAATAACTCCTAGGTATAAACAGATTTTTTCCTAATTTCTAAGACCATAAATTATAGGTAGTAAGAAGAGCTAGCATTTATCTAGCAGCTAAGTTTGTATTTTTACAAATCCTTTCTTTTACCTTCCACAACACCATCACAATTCAATATAATTTTAACAGGTCTTAATCACATTTTCCAAGTCAGTCCCGCTTCCTCTTCAGACAAAATCACTCATTCTTCCTGCTCCCTCTGTGAATACCTTCAGAGTCCTTTAAACTACCCATCCTCATGCAAAGTTTTCTGGAAAATCAACACCAAATAATAAGAATAAAAGATTCCACTATATTCCCTGCCTGAATCTCTCTAAGCCCTGGACAGACAGCTTGGACCCAGGCACATAAGCCTTCGCTAGTAGGGCCAAATCACACAAAGCCATTTCTAGATGCCTGTTCTGTGCTATCAGTCCTCTTACCTTAGACAAACCCCTCCTGCTGGTTAAGTGCTAACACATGCTTTAAAACTGCAGGAGAGGATATGGTTTACAGATTAAAATTAGACGCAGAATTAAATTGCTTGAACACAGCAGAAAAGAAGAGGGTAGTCGAAGGGGTGGAGAAGACAATTTGGTCAGGCCAGCACTCACACACACTTAATTCCAAGACTTGGATTTCCATAAATTTCCATTAGAATACTTGGGCTCAGGTTCTACTTTCATTACTGAGAGTCACTTTCAGAGCAATAACACATAGAATCTGTCAAAGAATATGAAGTCCCATGAAATTGCGTGTTTAAAATGTGGAATTTACAGCCATGTGAGATCGCTGAGTCAAATACCAGAGCTCCTTTTAGAGAGCCAAAGAGAGTAATTTAAGGACTCCTAATGACATGTGTTACTTTTCAAGCTACTATAATAAGAGTAATCAGATCTCAGGCTTCAGGGTGTAACCTGATCACCTGTGCTTTTCAGAAAAGAATTTCTGTGTACGCAGACAGCACTGCACAGCTGGCCAAGTACATTACTGGGCATGTCAGAAGGAAGGGGAGGAGAGACCACCTTCTCCAATCCATTAAATGCCTTTTGCAAATGGTAAACACAAACTAACACAGCAGTTAAGATAGATGAATCTTGATTAAATTTAAAAATGACAGCTGTTGCCTGAAAATGAAGACCTAAACCAGTGGAAAAGGAAATGAATAAGTTCATGGTATGTAGTTTCTTGGTTTGGAATGCAAGGTCATAAAATGCAAAGCTGTGTACTCTTCCATTCAACAGGTATGTGTTGGGAGCCTATTTATTTCCTGGCATTTTGTTGAGTGCTGAGTGGTGTCATGGTAAGTGGTCCCACCTCCTGGGTACTTGAAGTAGAGAGGCACAGAAAAATACTCATCACAAGTTTGCTAATAGAGAGCTCTAAAGTCAAGGCCTAGTGAGTAAAAGGTAGACCACCAGAACTTATAAAAAAGAGAAAAAAGTCAAGACTGTGTCTTCCTAACTTGCAAAGCAAGGGAATGAAAACCAATGAAGAACTTCACTAGATCATTTAGGGACAGGGCAAAGTTATGGTTTTTGAGTGCTAGACAAGGATATTCTTGACCATATGATAAGTCAGGATTAAAAGCTAGCTCTCTGAATAAATTCAAGGTCTATCTATGGGTGGGTAAAAAAAACCTCATAGTTTACTGACCAGTGAAGTGTCTTCAGTTAGATCCAGTAATGGTTTGGTATACCAAGGTCACTCAAAGTTCATGGTCTTCTACAAGTTTCATCCGGTTAGAGATGAAATTAACATCCAGTTAGAGTTGTCATGAAATTTAGTTTTGATATCTTCCAGGCAAGTTCTGTTGAAGTGGAAAAAATTTCCATTTGCAGATGTAGAGGTAAGTGGTAAAGGAGTTGAGGATAAGGGGTCAAAGGAAGGAGACAGAGCACCCCAGGCAGAGAGAATAACAAATGTGGACACCAGCAGTGGGATTGGAAAGGCAGTTTAAAGATAGGATAGAGGCCAGCATGGTATGGATGAAACAAAGCCTGCGGAACTGTTGTCACTTGAGGTTGAGAAGGTGGCCTATTACCAGGCCATATAAGAATATATAAGCCATGTTGGTCTACTGTCCAAAGTGCAATAAGAATCCACTGAAGAATTTTAAAACAAAGGGTAAGGGTGGGAGTTGGAGGGTAGTGGATGATCCAATTGAGTTTCACAAAAAAAGAAAAAAAAAATCACTCTGGTTAGCGTGTGAAGGATGACCTGATGTGTTTGCTAGCGGAGCTGCTGATACACCATTTAGGAGAAAATGATAATTATCCAGAAGAAAGATGAAGTAATTCTAAACAGAGAAGTTTCCAATAAATCTGGATGATTTTCATGATGAAAAAGAGTGATAGTGTGAGAAGAAATAATTAGGGCAGCCGTCCCCAACATTTCTGGCACCAGGGACCAGTTTCATGGAAGGCAATTTTTCCACAGATGGCAGGGGGCTTGGGGGGACCGGTCCCGGTCTGTGGCCCGGGAGTTGGGGACCCCTGAATTAGGGCACCCGAAATGCAAACTGCCCAATAATTCATGAATATAGCACTTAACCCTTGATCCAACGTTTTCCATCTTAGACAGTGTGGTTGGCAGTCTCTAAAATGGGCCCCAATGGTCCTCTTCGACAGATATTTATACTCTTGTATAGCCACAATCTCTTGAGTGTGAGCTGGTCCCAGAAACTTAATTCTAACCAGTTGAATGTGGTGGATGTGAGGGAATCTGTTTCAAGATTAGGGTACCAACAAATGTGTTTTCTTGTTTGGTGGTTCTCTTTTGCTTTCTCCCAGTTCACTCTCTATGGGGAGAACCACCTGCTGTATCCTGAGACAGTCTTGGTGGAAAGTGACTCATGATGAGGGACTGAGGCCACAGCTGCTTGAGTGAGCTGGCAAGTGAATCCCATTGTAGTCCAATATAGATGTGACTGAAGTTGGACCAACACCTTGATTGCATGCTGAGCCAAGAGGAACCCAACCAAACCGCATCAGATTCCTGACCCCAGAAACTGTGAGATAGCAAGTCTTCATTCCTTTAAGCTGCTAAGTGTTGAGGTGATTTTTTACACAGCAATGGATAACTAATGTAGAAACCTTGCTGGTTAAGCAAGCAGTTTGTCCTTCCTCTGTCACTTTTACTGATTTTTTTTTTAATCTCCTAATGCACTTCTTTATACGTCTTCACTATTTTATGACTTGTCACTTTTCTTACTAAATCTTTTCTTAAAATGTTATGTTTTACAGCAGTCAGCGACAGATAGACATAACAGAAAGTTTAAATGGCTTTTTAAGTTTTAATAGTTCAGAGGTTGATAAAAGCAAAATGAATAGTGGTATGACTTTTTATAAGTCCAACTCTATTATAAAGTTAGGAGGCATTTTGCTTTGGTAAATTTCACACTTTCAAAGAATAGATGAGCTCAAAGTACTAAAGTACTTTTATCTTCTCTGCTTTGTTAATTTTAATAATTTTGGTAAAAACTATGGTTGTACTTATTAAGTAAAAATAACAGTCTTCAGATTTTTGATGTAATTAAGTAATAATTAAAGAAAGACCTCTTGGTATCTCATTGATGATTTTTGGCTACTCCAAAATAAAATGGACTTTGGGCATATATAGATTATGAAATTAACTTATTTCCGTGAAAATCTTGTCCACTGGATACTACAGGGCTTTAGTCTTCAGTAATTCCCCTCCTATCTTTCCTCCAATCTCGAAGTATTTCTGAGAGGTTCCAGGAGATTTTACAAACCCAATCAAACTTGACACCGCACCACCCTCCTTTTCCCTCCTTCTGCTTTCCATTGAATGATAACCACTCTCATTAGCATCACTGTTCTCTCGGCTGCTTTCAGTCACCCTCAGCAGGGACTGCTTCCCCCTGCTGACAATCTCATTGGGTAACAGCAATCTGGCCGCCAAGCTCTGCTGCTTCTGAGAACCATGACCCCCCTGGAGTGCTGACTCAACCTTCCAGAGCTGCCAGTATGGGGGACTCGAAGGGACCTTCTTTCATCTTTCGGTGTAACGCTCTGGTAAAATGGTACCGAAGAACTGCATTTTTTCCAATATCATATACAGCCTTAATGGAGCAGTTCTTCCTGTTTGTTCAGAGAACCAAGCATAAATCCTTAAGTGGAGCCAACAGACTCATCTCCATGTCAAGCAGCTTGCTAAATTCCGAACTGCCCTGCGTGTAAAGGCTAAGATTTTAAGATTGGGCTCAAATTAAAATCCTTCTCTCTTCCTCTTCTTAGAAAGAAGCTGTCTGTAAGAAAGCTTCTCAATTTTTCATACAATAGATTCTAGGGAAGGCATGGCCAGAATCATCTGAATCGCAGCAAAGGAAACTACTTGACCTCAAACTAATTCCACACACCATCAAAGGAAAGTCATCCTCTACCCCTTTCATGTCCTTCTGTTGACAACAACAGCAACAACGGCAAAAACAAAAAATGAATAAATGTCTCAAGATTTCATGGTAAAAGCACTGAATTTAAAAATTGGGAGATCTGTGTTTCAGGCTAGCTCTAACACACACTGCTTCTTTGATGCAAGTCAGACTGAATAGTCTCCCAGAGTTTTCCAGAAGAAATGATTTCCTCATCTCTAAATAAAGTTTCTGGAATAGTTGATCTCCTAAAGTCTTTTGCAACTTTAAATCTCTACAATTGAACTAAGAAGAAAAAGGAAATTTGGCCAAAGTATTTAGCAAAAGTATTATACGACTTAGTTAGAAACTTTGTTTTACACATGTGTTTATTGATAATTGGGGTTTTTTTAATGCTTATCAATTTTTACTCACTTTTTCCATTTATTCAACTGAAATATAAATAGAGGGAAAAGCATATGTTAGTTTGTGTTAATAATCAGATTGACCAATTAAAAATATGTAGCTGAGATGAGAAAAGAAAACTTGAAAGACAAACAGAAAACACATATTAAAGCAGGACAAGTACAAGGAGGTGTGAAAGGAATGACAATACAGGGAATGAGAAGAAGAATCATCCCGATGTTTCCATTTTTGATTTAATCTCATTTCCACCCTGAGGAAGTCAGCAGCAGGTTATAGGTTTTGCTGTTTTCCTTCACACTAGCAATTCTCAATGAGGTGGAAATCACATGAGTCCATCAAAAAAGAAAGGGGACTGACTCAGACACCTGACTCTGAGCCCTGGCACCAAGCTGGAGTCAATGCTTGTGTTACCAACTTATCTTGTACCAAGAGTGCCCCAACACAAATAAAACATGTCAAATAAGTATACGTGTAAACTATAAAGAAGTCTGATTTCATTGCTGGATTTATTTGACCTTGTATAATATCTGCACGGGTACACAAGCTGCACCTGGGTAATAGAAATATATGTGTCTTCTATTTTATTTGATTCAATGCTGTTGGAAGCGAATGTCAGCCATTGGGAACAAAATGGCAATCTGATTACACAAGAAGAACTTGCTTCCCTTTGCAAATCTTCACTGAAATTGCAAAAGAAAGCAACAGTAGAGAAAAATTGAGAACATAAGGAATGGTGCTATTCACATTCCGAAAGCTTTGAAGAATTCCTTCACTAAATATACGCAGGTGAGCCTAGATTGAGGGAAGGACTGGTACCCTCAGATGTTGCAGATGGGAATGCAGCTAGTACCACCCCAATGAAAGGGAGTTTGACAACATGTAACAGAATGATACATCCATTAGCTCTTTGATTTAGTAACCTCACTTCTAGGAATCTATTCCAAAGATCTACTGAAAAAAATGAAATGACTTATGTACAGTTATTTGTTGTAAGATCATTGAATACTAAAATATTTACAATAAAATGACCCTCAACAAGGGGGACACAATGAATAAATGATGCCACCTCCTCGTAATGAAATAGCAGGATATGTAAAAAGAAAGAGGGAAAGTCAGTAGCCACTAAAAAGGTGAAATCTCCTGGATGTTTTGTTCAGTGAAAAAAGCTAGATGAAGAACATTATATATTTTATGCTACCTTTTGTGTTAGAAAATATTATGTATTAAAATGTATTTGCAGGGCTTCCCTGGTGGCTCAGTGGTTGAGAATCCACCTGCCGATTCAGGGAACACGGGTTCGTGCCCCGGTCCAGGAAGATCCCACATGCCGTGGAGTGGCTGGGCCCGTGAGCCATGGCCACTGAGCAAAAAAAAAAAGAAAAAAGAAAAAAAAAATGTATTTGCAAAAAGAAGCACTAGAAAGATAAACCAAAAGCTAGAATGGCTACCTATAGGTGGAAGGCAGTAGGGATGGAAGTTAGACTTGTCTGAATAGGTCTTTTATATATACGTGCAAGCTTGTAAATATATATGTTGCATATGCTTTACATATTCAAAAAATTAAATTAATTTAAAAATATTGACATTCATAAAATTAAAAATTAATTGAAATAGATGACGCTAACCGCCTATCCAGTTGGTAGAAAAAATAATTATTTTAAGTGAGTTTATATGATATATAATATTATTATGACAGTGTCAACTTTGCAGAATATATATTAGGGATACATAAAGCTATAAATAAGTCTTACATTTCATTTAATGGTTTAATTCTTCAGTAATTCTGGTATTATGAAACTATTTTATATAAATTATAGGATAATATAAATAATTTACAACAACACATAATAATGTTAATATTATAAAAGCCAAGATTTTCAGTATAAGTGAAAAGAGAGACAAATATGAAATCAAATAATTTAATTAAAAACCATGTAATGCTATAATTTAATTGGAAATAGTATAAACACATCTTTAAAAAACAAATATGTATGTCCAAATTTTGTCCACAGCAAAAGCCTAGAAGCAATGACAGTCTTGGTAAATTGCATTATTTGTTCGAACCATTCTCTGTCCCTTTCTCCTGGACCCATTTCTCTCTCAAGTGCCACTTCCTATACAGGAGGAAGAGCAGGCTCACAGCTTGGAGAAATGCCTGTATAACGTGCAAGGTATTCAGCTCAAAGAGAGGAGGTCATGTCAGTAGACTGCCCAACAATTCAGGGGCCTAATTTAAACGTGAAAGGATAGTTTGAGGTTCAAATACACAAAGGAGGAGAGAAGAAGAACTGGGAAAGAGTTTTAAATTTTGCAAGGAAAAAATGATCTTTTTCCAATTATCATCTGAGGACGGAATGTGTGGATAGGGAGGGTTTGTTCTCAGGGTGCAGGAAAGATGGCGCCATCATTTACCCTTGCTGAGGGTTCTTGCAGTTGAGCTTTATGATCAGAGTTGGCAAACTCTCATTAAATGACACTGTCTCTCTTTTGAATTCTCCTTCTCCTCCATTTCTTTTTAAATTTTTTTAATTTTATATTGGAGTATAGTTGATTTACAATATTGTATTAGTTTCAGGTGTACAGCAAAGTGTTTCAGTTATACATGGATATGGATATATATACATATATATGTATATGGATACATATATGGATATATATACATATATCCATTTTTTTTTTGGATTCTTTTTCCATATAGGTTATTACAGAGTATTGAGTAGAGTTCCTTTTGCTATACAGTAGGTCCTTGTTGGTTATCTATCTTATATATAGTAGCACATAACACTAATTCTCTGCTGAGACGATGGCTAAATTTTGGTTGTTTTAAATTATATACTGGGTATTGTGTACTGGGCTCTGGGAATATCATTTTTGATTGATAAATAAGACTGAGTGAATTGGTAGTTAAATTTTAAATAGCTGCCATGTCTTCTTGGTTCCATGGATTTGACTGTGCTGTCTAAATGTTGGGCAGGTGGAATGGGTTCCCTGTGCTCTACTGAGGCTCAAGGGATTCCTGAGAGTCCCGAAGACACAGAAGGAAGAACGTCTATCCTGGTGGAAGGTAAGTGTGGATGCATCTGCTACAGAAGAAACTAAAATTCACATGGGTACCTGACGTGAGATCCCTTTGATGAGGATGGAGGAGAAAAAGAATAAATTAGTGAGACAAGATGATTTTGCACATATTGCTGTACTTTCATTTCTTGGCTATAAAAGAGATAAATTAATTTAATCAGAGATTTAGTTACTTTGCTGAAGTCAGAAATACATCCCCAATATAAGTGGATCCTGAGCCCCTTTTTTGTCAATGGGACATTCCTCAAAATGTGGTTGGACTACCTTAAATATATAAACTTTTAAAAAGTGACTGAAATGTAACTATCTACTAGAATTATGTAATTTATTTTTAAACATCACATTATATATTTTCACACAGCACGTTAAAATCCTAGGACACATGTTCTGTGAGTCAAGTTTGGGAAGTGTCTCTAATGCACTGTCTCCTTTCTCAGATGGACTCTGGGTCCCACCAGATGCCAGCCTGACACCTTCACACATGTCATATTTTAAACTTCACAATTTTCAATCTAAAAAAGAATTATAGTAAAGCATTGAAGGAAGACAAGGCCTACATGGTAATTATTCTTAAAATATCTTAAAGCATTTAATATTTTACTTAAGATACGATTTCAAGGTAATAGACTGAGTACAGGCTTTATCTCCTTTCCCTGCTGAGACAACATTATAATAACAGTAAGGGAATTAAAGGGTTTAATTCCACAGAAACACAAAATGAAAGAAGAACCATTGTGGGTGAGACATTTTAAAACATGTCAGGAAGCACGGATGTGGGTAGAACAGGGTATAACTGGAGAAGTGGATTGGGGGAGACTCCAGTCAAGATCTGTCCTAGCTGAGGACTGATGGGGTCTTCAGAGTCCAGAGGGGTATGCACACTGGAGAGGGCAGGTAGAAAGAAGGGAAGAGGTTAGCAGGGAGTGGACCCTAAATGTCTATACAGAGCAGTTGAGCTTCAGTCAGCTCCTCTACCACAACATTAAGTATCGCCTGATGGCCAAGTGTTGACTGACCAGCAAAATCAAACAAAAAAAACAAGTTTCTTCTGGAATAATATTGGCTAAATATTGTGAATTAACTAGAACCAGCCCCTCTGAATTTGGCATTGGGGGCCCTGGAGTATTGTTCCTACTGCACATGTTCACCTGAAGATCTCAGTCACTATTTCCTCACTCACGAATATTAGGAGACAGCAGGAATCACTAACTACTCATGTAAGTTATCATGACTGATCACGACCAACATAAAAAGAAAAGCTGACTCCAGAGAAAATAGAAGTAATTCAGAAAAAAGAAGAGAACTTTGCTTAAATTTTAATTTGTAACTAAGAGACAATTGGGAACAAATATATTTTAAAAATAGCAACTGATGATAATGAAAAGGAATTAACAGAGAACACAATGGTTATCTTGGCAATTAAATGTGTGATTGCCAAAAAAATTAATAGGAATTTTAAAATGTAAAATTAAGTCATCTTCTGGTAGGTAAAATCCCAAGTAAGACTTTGAAAGAAAGGTTGAAGGAAGTGGATCATCTCTGAAGATCTAATATTTAAGGTACCAGAAAAGCACATAAGAGAAAAAGGAAGTTTCTGTGCACCAAGGATAAAGAAATCTTAAATAATTCCAGAAAATAAAAAAACAAAATGTCATCTAAAGAGTCATCAGAACACAGAATAAAGAGCCCAAAGTTTTATATTTTTAACCCCCCACACACATTTTATATTTTTGATGACACATTTTACATCTTTTTATTTTGTGTATCTTTTGACTAATCATTACATTTTTAATTAGTTTTACTTCTTTTCTTTTTTCCCCTTTGTACTTGATTTATAAATGATTGATCCCCTACCTTTATTAATTATTTACTTTTCCAGTGAGATTATTACTTTCATAAGTTTTCTTATTATTAGTCAGTGCCTTTTCTTTATAGCTTAGAGAAATTCCTTTACCATTTCTTTTAAGGCCGTTTTAGTGGTAATAAACTCCTTTAGCTTTTGCTTCTCTGTAAAACTCTTAACCTCTCCTTCAATTCTGAATGATAACCTTGCTAGGTAGAGAATTCTTGGTTGGCAGTTTTTTCCTTTCAGCATTTTGAATATGTCATGCCACTCCTTTCTGGCCTGTAAAGTTTTTGCTGGAAAATTTGCTGATAGCTTTATGGGGTTTCCCTTGTATGTAATGAGTCTCTCTTCTCTTGTTTTTAAGATTCTCTTTTTATCTTTAACTTTACCACTTTAATTATAAAGTGTCTCAGTGTGTTTCTCTTGTGTTCATCTTACTTGGAACGCTCTGCGATTCCTGCACCTGGATGTCTGTTTCCCTGCCTGGGTTAGGAAAGTTTTCAGTCATTATTTCTTTAAATAATTTTTCTGGCCCTTTATTTCTCTTCTCCTTCTGGGACCCCTACAATGTGAATGTTATTTGGTTGTTGTTGCCCCCAAGGTCCCCTAAGGTATCATCATTTCCTTTACTTATTTTATTATTTTGCTGCTCCGTCTGGGTGTTTTCCTTTGCTTTGTCTTCCAGCTTGCTAATTCATGCTTCTACCTCATCCAATCTGCTGTTGGACCCCTCCAGTGTATTTTCAAGTTCAATTGTAACTTCTGTTTGGTACTTTTCTATCTCTCTGTTGAAGTTGTGGCTGTGTCCATCCATGTGTCTCCTAACACCAGTGCATATCTTTATGACCATTACCTTGAACTCTTTATCAAGTATGTTGTTTACCTCTGTTTCACTAAGGTCTTTTTCTGGGGATTTGCCTTGTTCTTTGCCTGGGAACATATTCCTCTATGTCTGCATTTTTTCTGTTTCTGTGTTTGTCTATATGTATTAGGGGAAACAGAGACTTCCCTCAGTCCTGCAGGAGTGGTCTTGTGTAGGAGCTGTTCTGTGTAGCCCAGAAGTGCCATCTCCCCTGGCCACCAGAGCCTGTCACTCTGTGAGTGTCCCTCTCATGGGCTGTGTGTGCCACCAGGTTTGATGGGGTTGTAGCAGCTGCCCAGGAAGGGGGGGGCTCATCACACATACTTTTTTAAATGATGCTATTTCAGTTTGTTATAGGAATCACTGAATTCAACACAGAAACAGTTACTCTAGATAGAGAAGACAGAGACTCTGGGAGAAGGAAGGTCTGAATAACAAAAACAAAAAATGTCGTGGGAGAGAATTCTGAATATATATGTATAATTTTTGATTGCATATATATATAATCTTTGATTGAAATTCTGAGTTTATAGAGGCACAGAATATAGTAAAGAAAGAAAATATAAAGGAAGAACTCTTGTGAGTTTGTTTTTTTTTTTAATGCTCTGCACAGGGAACTCTACTTAATGCACTGTGGTGTCCTAAAAGGGAGGGAAATCCACAAGGGAGGGGATATATGTTGATGTGTGGCTGATTCCTTTTGCTGTGCAGTAGAAGCTAACACAACATTGTAAAGCAATTATACTCCAATAAAAATTAATTAATAAAAAGCAGAGTAAAATCAAATTTCCATGAAAAAAATGTGAACTAACCAGTTTAGAATAAAACAAGCATTCTGAAGTCTTCAGAAAAAAAATGAAAATCACTCCATTAAGTAGACAGAATTAATGATACTAGAAAATAATATGGATGTGGTTAAATGTATATGTTTACACACACACACGCACACACACACACACGGCTTCCAGCCTAAGAACAAGAAGAACACGGACGAAGAAGGATAGTCATCAGGTTTTGTAGGTATTACAAGATCCATAAAAGAGAGATATGTTAACAAGTTACACACTTGTCATGATTTTGAGCAACTGGTAGAATGTAAAAAAGGAGAATCCATATGAATGTTTTCCTTAGAGAACACATTGGAGCAAGAAGGAAGGACACAGGAGTATTGCAACCTATTATATTACACTGTTGGGTTGCGACACAGATAACAGTAATAGAGTCATAGTAATGCAAAATTATTTTCACTTTTTGGGCAATGCATGTAAGATTCACTTGGGTTTCCAGACAAAATGTATATGTTACCATTCTTGATTTGAAAGCAGCAATAAATCTGCCAGAATATGGGAAGTGGAAGAGAAGTTAGAGAGTAGAAGGTTAGAGGTTTTTGTACCCTCATTTGAAAAAGTGGAGAGTGATAATAAACTGCCAATATTGATGGAAGAAGAAATAGTAGAGTCAATATACTATTTAACACTATATATATTTATATTATATATAAATATAATATACATTTACAATATATTATTTATATTACCAACAGAAGAGCCATATACTAAAAGGGTGTAGAGGAGGTAGGGAGAATCATAGCAAAAAATCAATAAATTATGCAGAGTGGATAAATCAATAAGAAGCTGCATAAATGTACTTTTAAGAATATAGGTAAGACAAAAAAATTAAGTAATTATTTCTAAGTAAAACTGAAGGAGATTAGTCTTTTATTCATGAATACTACTATACAATTCAATCTTTTAAAACTACGATTCATGTAATTTTAAGAAGAAATATTTTTAAAATATAAAGTAAAATAGCACTAGTATATTCTATATTTTACTGATTCTCAATGGAAACGAATGTGTAACAGTTTTAATAACTCATGTTTTTATGACTTTTTCACGTTAACTAGAACAGCTTTTCCAGCCCCAATTACCCTTTATTCCAAAAGTTCACAAAAGGATTTCTGGGAGTCTCTGAGTTATTTTACACAATTCCAATGACAATGACATTTTCTCTGCCCCTTGGTGTCAATAACCACCATGGAAGTTCTGGTGTCCTTTCCAATAGATCTATTGCCAAATACACATGACTTGACTCTGACTTGATGAATTGGTGCTAAACGGAAGCCACATGGTTCTCAGGAGTTAGAGGGGTGGCTGCTTCTCTTTCCCACACTGTCACAGTCATAACTCAAGGTTTCAGAGGTTTTCTCGTCAAAAGAAAATTCCTTCAACTTCTGCCTGCTGCCTTTTCTCTTACAAAGCTCAGGGAGAAATCTAAGGGGTCTAGCAGGGAACTCTTCTGAGCAGGCATTGCTCTGGCAGCCCTACATCTTGCTTCCAATTTGCAGGGTGACAAGGGCACGGCTGGACTCAGGCATTTGAAAGCTGTCAGAATCTACCAGTTCCCTCATTTTGGATTGTCTTTTCAGATTTGCTTTATATTTTGAGACACGAGTTCCTGTACAGTAGGTATTATGACCTCACAGCTACCAAAACACATTCCCCCCCACCCCAGCTCAGCAAACAGAAGGGGACCAAGAGGGATTCATAATATATTCACATTCCAAAACCTTAGGACAGGATTCTGGTTGATTCAGGCAACGTCGACCAATCAACAATCACAATCTGATTGGCTAAGGAGGCTGAGTGCTGTAAACCCACGACTGCTCCAACTGAAATCCTGTAATTAGGAGTGTAGGAAGGATGAAAAAGAAAGTATATCACTGAGCCACTTTGCTGTACAGCAGAAATTAAACACAACATTGTGGATCAACTATTCTTCAGTAAATTAAAAAACAAAAACAAAAACAAAGGAGTGTAGGAAGGATCATTTTCCAGAATGTTGGGGGAAGGTGTGGTGTTAGCACTCAGCACAGAAGAACGTCTAAGCACAGAAAACATCCCAGTTGCAAGGTCGTGGAATAGACTCTTGGTGGATATAAGCTGAGTGGTTTACAAATCGAGTGCTTTTAGGATGTGCCCAACTTCATAGATGGCAGCGATGTTTGTTCAGATGGCGTAATTTGAGATCAGCAAAGTCAGAACTGCATTCATTCTCAATCCTATTATGGAGCCTAAACTTTCCACAGCTATTTAGTGTTTGGTTCAGAGAAGTCTCTTTTCAAATGTAATATAGGATGAGTGCAAAGTAGGGGACTCAAGTTATCCCACCATGAACTATTAATAACGTCCCTCATATTAGTTTCTTAGATTTGCTGTGTAGGAAAGGCTTGGATGGAACGAGTTATACAGCAAGAGATTTTGGATGCCTATTTTCATGATGCAATGCTTAGGAAAAATACAAAATAAAGTGTACAGTCCTGTGAAAAAAATAAAACCATTATCCTTAGAAAGAATGACTCAGGAAACATGAGGCATATGGTAAGACCCTGGAGGAACAAACCTGCTTATGTCCCCACACACATGGTGGTTCAATGTCAAGCTTTCAAGTTAGAGTATCAGATTTGAATTCCAGTGAGTTTGGGCAAGTTACTTCACCGCTTCAGTTTTCTTCACTTCTAAGCTACAAGTGGTTTTAGAAACCTCATGAAGTTGTGGTGAATTTAAATAAAGAATTATATAAAACACAGAGCGGTGCCAAGCATATAAGACTTGAAAAGTATTAGCAATTACAATTAGCAGGAATCTTAGGCACTCAGAAGCAGTGAGTTTCTAGAAGCAATGGAGAAACGTAAGGGAGGGGAGGACGTTCAAGAGTCTGAGAGGCACCAATTGTCATGTTTAAGCATGGTATTCCATCACTGTGGCGACCCTGGTGATGGCAAAATTTGTTTAGGTCCTACCATGTCCAAAGCTTCACATATAGTTTTTAAGATAGAATTTTGAGGGTTTTGTCCTGCTACAGGTGTGATGCCTTATTAGACTGCACAGAGCAGAAGTCAGCCTTGCATAATTTGGATACTTTCTCCCCTGAGTTTACTCAATAACTACTTTAAACTAAAATCTAAACATAGCTGTTACTTAGCCAATCTGTGAGAATTTCATATTCATCCTTTAAAAGAAAAAAGAAAGTGTGGGATTCCCTCACTTCTCCATCTTAGGATGGGACTATTGTGTAGAGAAATACACACATGCACACACAGTAGATTTGGGATCGTAAGTTTAAGATCTGAGTTTAGCTTTAGCCTTGATAGCTATGATCCTGTACCAGTCACAGACCTCTTGGGTCCTCAGTTTTCTTACAGATAAAATAAAAATTGGATTAGAATCAATTGTTTGTGAGACCATTTAGTCAAAGAAAATCTTACTAGGAAGGCTTGTGTATAAAACAGATATGAGGGATGCTTCTTTGATTAAAATGGAGAAAAGATTGTGGAATCCTGAAAATTCAGATCTCCTCTCTTTGGTAGCTGAGTGGTTCCCCAGGGCAGTTACATAACTTCTGGACAAAAGTACTCCGTAGGCCCTTTCTGTTTTTAGACACATATTTCAGCTGAGTACCTACTTCCCCAAAGCTGAGCACAATCAATGTACCATAGAAAGTGTTTACTACACCTTTTTGCCTCTTCTGTTCTCTTCTGTATATTTTGCCTTCTTTACATGAAGTCTTCTTAAAATATACTCTTAAAAATATCTTAATTAAATGGGAATAGAATCTGCAGGAAACCACTATCAAGAAACCATTTTAAAGTAAAATAAGAGCACAAATATATTCATATCAAGCAACCATCTTCGGATCACTCAAAAATCAGTGGATTGCATTCACTTTTCTGGGTTAAACTTGGTCTACATTTCTTGTTGCAGACAAGAAAGCACTACTCTCTTGTATTCATCTTTGTAGTCCTTATTACAGTTATGACAACTATATCTCTTATTCTAAGCTTTCAGTGTTTGGAGAAAACAACCCGGAGTTGAGGTCAAAAGAACTGGTTTTTAGTCCAATTTCTACCACCTGCTAGTTCTATGAAATTTAATCAAATTGTTAAACTTTTTGAGCCACATGTATAGATAAATAATATTCTTCATGGTATTCAATTGACTTTCCAACCACCATACTTTCTTGATCATCCTTCTGGTTTATCCTTTACCTTCTTTGTCCTTCCTTCCAACCCTTTTTGATGGTGTTTCTTCTTCCTCCTCACCTCTTATCCTTACACCTTCTCCTACCAGGCCCAGATCTTGATCAGCTTATATATTTGTAGGATTGTCTTGTTGCTCTCAACCAGCCCAATGTATTTGAATAATATCTGTATCCTAGTGATTCTGAAAGTTAATCTCTAGCCCAGCCCTCATTCCTCAATGCAGACTTCTATATTGAACTGCATACATGACATTGCCTGTGGAATGTCCAAGAGATATCATACTTTCCACAGGTCCCAAACCAATGTCCTTGATCTTCACCCCAAACCTGCTCCGCATGCAACCCTTCCCATCTCAATTAATACAACTACATCCTAATAGTGGTTTAGGCCAAAACATTAGAGTCAGCCCTGAAATCAACTCAGTCAGGCCACTCTATTGGCTGTTCCTTATAAAGGCTATCGCTTTGGGCCAACAGGCACATGGAAAGATGCTCAACATTGTTAATTATTGCAGAAACGCAAATCAAAACTGCAATAAGGTATTACCTCACACCAGTCAGAATAGCCATCATTAATAAGTCTACACATAACAAATGCTGAAGAGGGTGTGGAGAAAAGGGAACCCTCCTACACTGTTGGTGGGAATGTAAATTGGTGCAGCCACTGTGGAAAAGAGTATGGAAGTTCCTCAAAAAAACTAAAAATAGAACTACCATATGATCCAGCAATCCCACTCCTGTGCGTATATCTGGACAAAACTATAATTCAAAAAATGCATGCACTCCAATGATCATAGCAGCACTACTTACAACAGCCAAGACATGGAAACAACCTAAATGCCCATCAGGAGATGAATGGATAAAGATGATGTGGTACATATATGCAATGGAATATTACTCAGCTATGGAAAAAATGGAATAATACCATTTGCAGCAGCTTGGATGGACCTAGAGATTATCATAATAAGTGAAGTAAGTCAGAGAAAGACAAATACCATATGATATCACTTACATGTGGAATCTAAAATATGACACAAATGAACAGAAATAAACTCTTTGTACAGAAACAGACTCACAGAAAAAGAGAACAGACTTGTGGTTGCCAAAGGGGAAGGGTGGGTGGGTGGGAGGAAGAATTGGGAGTTTGGGATTAGCAGATGCAAACTACATATGTACAATGGATAAACAACAAGGTCCTACTGTAAAGCACAGGGAACTATATTCAATATCCTGTGATAAGCCATAATGGAAAAGAATCTGAAAAAGAATATATGTGTGTATATATATATAAATATAAATATATATATATAAACTACTGTGCTGTACAGCAGAAATTAACACAACATTGTTAATGTTGTTCATGTTAATTCAACTATACTTTAATAAAATAAAATTTTTTTAAAGCCTACCAGAAATGAGGGTCAGGGACACCCTCATTTCTGTGTGAATTGTTGTGAAAGCCTCTTACTTCATCTCCTTGTCTCCCTGCTTCCTATGGCTACCTACCTATAGCCTTCATAAGGCAAAGAGAGACATCCTTTTGAAATGTAAAATGAAATTAGTCCCTTCTAATAGGTGACATAATTTACATATATTTATTGCCTATTTTCTCTCTTCCGCCACTGGAATGTAAGCTCCTTGACTGCAGAGGGGTTTGCTTCTTCACTGATACCTACTAACTACCAGAATAGTGCTTAGTACAGAGCAGGAGATGAATAAAATTTTGATTGACTAACTGAACAAATGAATGAATAAATAAATAAATACATATTTTGAAATGGTTTTGTAAGTCTTCAATAGAATAATCTATCCCACAGCGCCTGACACAGAGAAAACACTAACCAAATATTGCTGTTCTTAGGCAATTTGCTCAGAGTAAATTCTGAGGTTATTGGATCACTGAATCCACTCTCTTTAACATGTAGATGGAGTTTCCTATGTAAAGTTCTATACAGATCCTGAAAATGATTGGATAGCAACAAGAAAACTTAATTTGAGGCACTTTTTTGTTTATCAAATCCCATGCTTGTTTGCATGACAATAAAATTTTTATTGTAAAATGTTTTTTATGAGCATTTCCTCAAAGCAAGATTGGTCATACTGTAATTTTTCTGCCCGGAGATAAGTAGAGCATCTTCTTAGCTGTCTTGCAGGCTGTCTTTATCCGAACTTATTTAAAAGAGTGTCTCTAGAAAAATCACCACATTTATTTTGAAAAATTTAAAAAAGTAACTGTCACACATTTCTTACCACTATTTCGTTAGGGAGCTAACAAGGAAAATAATTTCACATTTTGCAGCTAAAAGAAGACTTTTCAAAGTCAAGCCGACTATTCAGTTCCTCGATGCTTGTGATGGGCAATGCTTGTCAAATCATAGGGATTATCATAACTACCCTTTCCTTGATTTGCTTGTCAAATCACAGAAATTGGGGCTTCCCTGGTGGCACAGTGATTAAGAATCCACCTGCCAATGCAGGGGACACGGGTTCGAGCCCTGGTCCAGGAAGATCCCACGTGCCGCAGACAGACTAAGCCCGTGCACCACAGCTACTGAGCCTGTGCTCTTGAGCCCGCGAGCCACAGCTACTGAAGCTTGCGGGCCTAGAGCCCGTGTTCCACAACAAAGAGAAGCCACCACAATGAGAAACCCGCGCACCGCAGTGAAGAGTAGCACCCGGTCACCACAACTCGAGGAAGCCTGCGTGCAGCAACGAAGACCCAACATAGCCAAAAATAAAATAAATAATTTTTTTTAAAAATCACAGAAATTGTCATGCCCATTATAACTACAGAACTTTGGTTTCCCAGCTGGAAACATGGCTACTACCCCTGGCATATGCAAGACTTTTAAGCGTGAATCGAATTCCCATGTTTATTTTAGGTATTAACATAATGTAGGCAGAGCATATAAAAGACGTACAATCTTGGAGCTACAGTAAAAAGACACACACAAAAAAATACAGCTCACCATCGCTTTTCTATTTTTACAGATATTTAGCACTCATAGCAGGGAAGGATTCAACACATGGAAAACAAAATTTTGACCTAAAACACCTCATTTTTAAACAAGAACATTTATCATCAGTTTAAAGGGTAGTGAGTTCACAAGGCCCTAGTGTGAATGTGGCCTGACCTTGGGGGAGGAGGTTTATAGCAAGGTCACTTCCAGCTGCCAGCAGGTGCTGCTTGGAGTGTCAGTCTAAAGACTTGATTCATTAAGTTCTGCCACTCTGGTACTGTACTCTTTATGACAAGAAAAACAAGAAGGAACAGTGAGTCTTTTCTATTTAACCCATAAACCTTAACACTCTGACCTCAACCATATAAACCAGAAGTGAAAGGGGCAATTGCAAATCTGACCAATAAGACTGTTAAAGCACTTCCATGATGGGATTAGAAGACTCTCTGTCTAGGTACATGGGGAAAAGAACAATTTGCCAATTCTTCTGTGTAGATGATTCCAGAACCGGTAGAGCCCATATTCTTTGCAGCATTTCAGACACGTTGGTGAATGATGGGCAGACTCCTCATCAAGACCTGGTTTGCACAAGGGGCTGGGGAAAACTTCTTGCGTAGAAAGACATGGTAAGGAAGGGGCCCTCTGTTGTAAGGAGAAAGTGGCATCTCATGTCTGTCGGTTTCCTTCCACGTAAAACCTGAAAAGACCCACACCTGTTCTAGGAAGGGAGAGTCCTCTGAATAGAGATGAGAGGACTATTTTATACTAAGCGGGGCACAAGGCCACCCTACTTTGGAATACATGACTAGAGCACTAGGATATAGAAAATAATATTTTAGCCTCCAACAAACACAAAAGGACTTCAGGCTGTGCTGCTATCCTTGGGAACTGGTGGGGCTGATGGTGAGTTTCTTTACCCGGAAGAAAGCAAAACAAAACAAAACAAAAAATCTGTACCCTAGTGATTTGCTGTATACAGAGATAGAATAAATCTTTTTAAAAACCCTTTTCTATATCCCAGTGGAGGTGAGGGCATGGATGGAGACTATGGCTGAGAATGAAGATCTGTCTGATGATTGTTTTGCTTAAGAAAACTCCAGAATGTGTGCTTGAGTAGCTTTGGATAGTGTAAGGATAGGTGTGACATTGTGAACTGTGACATTGTCTCCTAAAGAAGTCATTGGTGATTAGCACACAGGAGAAGGAGGGAGAGGTCTTTAAAAAGAAAAATTGACCCTGACAAGACAGTCATGAACAAGTATTAGGACTTGGCCAGGAAGAAAGTTTCGAATTTTCTCATGTTTATTTCAATATTTTGTATTTATCATGCTCTGATATAATATCCTACTAGTACTCCAACAGATAGTAAAAGCGCATTATATTAGTTTTTTATTTGCTATACTATTGATGGATTATGGAAAAAGTGTTGCATTCAGTACGGGATAAAGTCATGAGGAAAAGGATGGTGGAGGAGAGGGACTCAGGAGAAACAAACAAGCAATGTGAGCTGGAAGAAGCCTCCTTGGAGTATCTTGCATGGTAGGCAGCATTTTAAGATCACTCCCTATGGATGTAATGAGATCCCACTAGTGTGATTACATTATACTACATGACAAAGTAGTTTTGCAGATGTACATAAGGTTATTAATAGTTGACCTAGAGATAGATGGTTCTCCAGTTTCCCAATCTAGTGACCTGAGCCTTTTAAAAGCAGAAAGTGTTTGGGCAGGAATTTGACATGAGGATCCTTGCAGAGTTGGAGGGGGCAGGTGGAAGGAGCTGAAGGCAGACTTCCAGGAGCTGAAAGTGGCCTTGGCTGACAGTTGGAAAGAAGACCAGAGTCTCAGTCCTACAACCACAAGGAACTAAATTCTACCAACAACCTGAAAGAGCTTAGAAGTGAATTCATCCCCAGAGCTTCCAAATAAGAGTCTGATCTGGCCAACACTTTGAATTCAGCCTTATGAGACCCAAACAGAGAGCCCAGTTGAGGCCTCCTAGGCTTCTGACCTACGTAACGGTGAGGTGATCAATGGGTGTTGCTTTAAAGTGCTAATGTTGTGGTGTTTGTTACACAGCAGGAGAAAACCAACACACTTGCCACAACTGGGGTGAGAAAGTGCTGGATTTCTTTAATAAAGGGCATGGACACATGACTGCACCCTAAGGCCCAGAGGATGCAGGGCTATCCAGGTGTCAGGCAATAAACTGGAGTGTTTTCAGGTCAGCATTTATTAGGTATTTTGATTAGGTGACCAAGGAATGCCAAAATCCATGTCAGCTGGTCTGGTTGTCATGGGTGTGTGCCTCTCAACCTTCAACTAGAGGGAGCTTAGTTGACCAAAGGCCCAGCTGCATTTTCCCTGAGGCTACATCTTTTGCAGAACTGCTCCTTGCCAACCTTTGAGTACAGGCTGGGGCCTAAGGTTGACCAAGCCCTGCCTTAGACACATTAACCAGTTCCTGAGTGACAGGGGACTCCAAACTTTGGCTTGAAGAGTCCTTTTTTTTTTAAATTAATTTTTATTGGAGTATAGTTGTTTTACAATGTTGTGTTAGTTTCTGCTGTACAGCAAAGTGAATCAGCTATAAGTATACATATATCCCCTCTTTTTTTGGATTTCCTTCCCATCTAGGTCACCACAGAGCACCGAGTAGAGTTCCCTGTGCTGTACAGTAGGTTCTCATTAGTTATCTATTTTATACATAGTAGTGTATATATGTCAGTCCCATTCTCCCAATTCATCCCGCCACTGATATCCATATGTCAGTTCTCTAAGTCTGTGTCTCTATTTCTGCTTTGAAAATAAGTTCATCTGTATCATTTTTCTAGATTCTACATGTAAGCCATATTATACAATATTTGTTTTTCTCTTTCTGACTTACTTCACTCTGTAGGACAGTCTCTAGGTCTATCCATGTCGATTATCATACTAAGTGAAGTAAATCAGAGAAAGACAAATATTATATGATATCACTTCTATGTGGAATCTAAAAAAAAAAAAAAAGACACAAATGAACTTATTTACAAAACAGAAACAGACTCAAAGACATAGAAGACAAATTTATGGTTACCAAAGGGGAAAGGGCAGGGGAGGGATAAATTAGGAGTTTGGGATTAACATATACACATTACTATATAAAAATTAGATAACCAACAAGGATCTACTGTATAGCACAGGGAACTATATTCAATATATTGTAATAACCTATAATGGAAAAGAATCTGAAAAAGAATAGATATACATATTGGGTTAGCCAAAAATTTCATTCAGGTTTTTCATAAGGAAATGGAAAAACTCAAATGAACTTCTGGGCCAACCCAACATACATAACAGAATGATTTTGCCATACACCTGAAACGTTGTAAGTCAACTATACTTCAATAAAAAATTTAAAAATAAAAATAAAAAATTTAAAAGAGTACTTGACAGCCTTGCTGAGCCTTCCTTAGATGATACAGAAGTCGAGGCACTTCTATCTAACTTTCCTTCCCTCTCTCGTCTCTGGGTCTGACTGCTCTCCCAGAGTTTCCCACCTCCCAACCAACCCCATTTTCCTTCACAAAGGCTTTCCCCCTAAGACAATTCTTGAAAGCTTAACCCTGTCTTAGCATTTATCATTTGGAGGACCTGGACTAACACAGCAGAATTATCTTTCCTCCTGTGAAATCCCTGGTTGCAATATGAGCATAAGATCGATGCTAGTTACACAAAGTAATACTATGTCACTAACTAGAGCTTGGGTCCTGAGTTCTAAGGCAGGGCTGTTGTAAACTCATCAATTAGCTCATCAAGTGCTCCTTTACCAGATCTAACTTGGGCCAATGTTGGCCTGAATGTCCAAAGACCAGAGGAGCCTTTCAGTGCAAACTTGACCTACAAAACTATGCAATAATGAATGGGTATTGATTTAAGGGGCTAAGGTTGTGGTATTTGTTACATTTTTTTTTTAAATTAATTTTTATTGGAGTATAGTTGTTTTACAATGTTGTGTTAGTTTCTGCTGTACAGCAAAGTGAATCAGCTATAAGTATACATATATCCCCTCTTTTTTTGGATTTCCTTCCCATCTAGGTCACCACAGAGCACCGAGTAGAGTTCCCTGTGCTGTACAGTAGGTTCTCATTAGTTATCTATTTTATACATAGTAGTGTATATATGTCAGTCCCATTCTCCCAATTCATCCCGCCACTGATATCCATATGTCAGTTCTCTAAGTCTGTGTCTCTATTTCTGCTTTGAAAATAAGTTCATCTGTATCATTTTTCTAGATTCTACATGTAAGCCATATTATACAATATTTGTTTTTCTCTTTCTGACTTACTTCACTCTGTAGGACAGTCTCTAGGTCTATCCATGTCGATTATCATACTAAGTGAAGTAAATCAGAGAAAGACAAATATTATATGATATCACTTCTATGTGGAATCTAAAAAAAAAAAAAAAGACACAAATGAACTTATTTACAAAACAGAAACAGACTCAAAGACATAGAAGACAAATTTATGGTTACCAAAGGGGAAAGGGCAGGGGAGGGATAAATTAGGAGTTTGGGATTAACATATACACATTACTATATAAAAATTAGATAACCAACAAGGATCTACTGTATAGCACAGGGAACTATATTCAATATATTGTAATAACCTATAATGGAAAAGAATCTGAAAAAGAATAGATATACATATTGGGTTAGCCAAAAATTTCATTCAGGTTTTTCATAAGGAAATGGAAAAACTCAAATGAACTTCTGGGCCAACCCAACATACATAACAGAATGATTTTGCCATACACCTGAAACGTTGTAAGTCAACTATACTTCAATAAAAAATTTAAAAATAAAAATAAAAAATTTAAAAGAGTACTTGACAGCCTTGCTGAGCCTTCCTTAGATGATACAGAAGTCGAGGCACTTCTATCTAACTTTCCTTCCCTCTCTCGTCTCTGGGTCTGACTGCTCTCCCAGAGTTTCCCACCTCCCAACCAACCCCATTTTCCTTCACAAAGGCTTTCCCCCTAAGACAATTCTTGAAAGCTTAACCCTGTCTTAGCATTTATCATTTGGAGGACCTGGACTAACACAGCAGAATTATCTTTCCTCCTGTGAAATCCCTGGTTGCAATATGAGCATAAGATCGATGCTAGTTACACAAAGTAATACTATGTCACTAACTAGAGCTTGGGTCCTGAGTTCTAAGGCAGGGCTGTTGTAAACTCATCAATTAGCTCATCAAGTGCTCCTTTACCAGATCTAACTTGGGCCAATGTTGGCCTGAATGTCCAAAGACCAGAGGAGCCTTTCAGTGCAAACTTGACCTACAAAACTATGCAATAATGAATGGGTATTGATTTAAGGGGCTAAGGTTGTGGTATTTGTTACACAACAGTAGAAACCACACACCTGGGAAGACTGAGCTGAGAAAGTGCTGATTTTTTAATAAGCAGCAGAGCCTACCCGTACAACGGGAAGACAGGTTGAATCAAGCATCCCCACCAGAGCCAGAAGAGGGGTCAGAGAGAAAGAGTGAGACTGAGTGCTGACCCACCTGCCTAGAGTCCAGCTGGTTGTAATTCCGGTCTAGACACCAAATAGATAAAAAAAGACAACATCTCAGGGGAGGGACAGTGACTGACTGACCATTTGCCTGGACTTCCTCAGCCACTAGTCTGGTTGGATGGAAATGATGCTGAAATCTGTCTCTGTGCACTGGTGCCAAAGCAAATCTCAGAGTTTTGGGTGAAGTAGAAAAGAATAGCTTTATTGCTTTGCCAGGCAAAGGGGGACACAGCTGGTTCCTGCTCCTCAAAATTATGTGTCCCAACCCAGGAGGATTTGATGAGGAGTTTTATAGCAATGGTTCAAGGCTGGGGTTGCTGACACGATTAGGGTGTGTGCAGGGTCTCCTAATCTTGACGAGCTTCTCTGGTCCCTTTAATCCTGCCTCAGGTGGTTTCTTGGCTGCTCTTCCCTTGATAAGCAACGTTCGAATCTGCCCTTTAGAACTCAGGGAAGGTCATGGAGGCTGGAGTCTTGCCTACAAGAAACGGCGGGCAAACGGGCTCCTTTTGTGCCCAGGAGTCCCACAGGGAACTTCTCAGTTTCAGAAGGAGGAAAGAAGTTATGAAGAAGAGGGCTTTCATTTTTATTTTCTTGGAAACATCCACCCCTAGAAAATGAAAATTTTCTGGAAATTGACCAATCTATCAAGATCACTCCTCCTTGGGAGGAAGACAGTGAGAAGAGGAGCACAGAGAAGGCTTGAGCTCTTTTTCTCAAGAGTTGTGTGTAGCTTGAGGTCTCCAATGCACCGGCAGCGTCATCATGGATATCTTGGGAGGTGGCATCAGAAGACAGGACACTGAGAGAAAACTCAGTCTTGTCTGTCTGGCCAGCGGCTGTGTGGGTGGTGAGAGGCTCATGTGAAGTTTACAAGCAGTGGGATGTCGGGAAGATACCTCCTTGCCTTAGGGTGCTCAGCCAATCGTAGGGGGCCAGCAACCAATTTTGTGTGCACGTGAGAGAGCTGGCCAAGCATAGGGTGACAGTGCTCAGCTGAACTGATCAGAGTCTCCTACTTGGCAGCCAGTTAGTAGAAGGAGGTGTGTAAAGTGTGTTTTTATCTTTTTAAAATTTCTTTTTATTTTTTATTTTACTTTTTTTTTTATTGTGGTAAAACACTTAACATGAGATCTACACTTTGGAAAATGTTCAAGTGTACAACACAGTATTGTTAATCATAGATTGTACAGAAGAACTCTAGAACGTACTCATCTGTATAACCGAAACTTTATAGCCATCAAATAACAAGTCCCCATCCCACAAGCCCCAGATAACCACCATTCTACTCTCTGCTTTTGAGTCTATCTTATTTTATTTTTAAATTTGAATCTTTAGTAAATCTACCAAGTCATTTTTTAAATTTTTGTTTTAAATTGGAGTAGAGTTAACAATCTTGTGTTAGTTTCAGCTGAGCGGCAAAGTGATTCAGTTATACATATACAAGTATCTATTCTTCAAATTATTTTCACATATAGGTTACTACAGAATATCGAGCAGAGTTCCCTGTGCCATACAGGAGGTCCTTATTGGTTATCTATTTTACATAGAGCAGTGTGTACATGTCCATCCCAAACACCCAGTACATAAAGTATGCTGTGATTTTCTCACCTTGGAAGTAAGGAAAGGGCAGGAGACAGAGAAAAGTTGCCACGTGGGAAGGAATTCCCACAGAACTTTGTTATAATGATCTCTTCCTGAGGAAAGAGAAGTGAAAATAACACCGATGTTGAGACGATTGTGCCATACAGGAGGTCCTTATTGGGTTTCTATTTTTAGAGCAGTGTGTACATGTCCATCCCAAACACCCAGTACATAAAGTATGTTGTGATTTTCTCACCTTGGAAGTAAGGAAAGGGCAGGAGACAGAGAAAAGTTGCCACGTGGGAAGGAATTCCCACAGAACTTTGTTATAATGATCTCTTCCTGAGGAAAGAGAAGTGAAAATAACACTGATGTCGAGAAGATGTTTTTAAATTATGATTTCAAGTTTTTTATTTACTTAGAATAAACCTACCTATGACCCAGAGATTCCACTCCTAGGTATTTTTACCCAAGAGAAATGAAAATGTATGTTTACGAAAACATTTGTAGAAGAATGTTCATAGCAGCTTAATTCATAGTAGGCAAAATAGGGGATTTTCATATGCTTCATTTGGCAAAACTAGTGAATTATAAATCAGTCAAAGACCTACTCAAAACACACTTTTGTGAGAGACCCAGATGCACCCCTTAAACTCAAGCTGGAAGACACCTCATCTTGCAAAATCTCTTTTGCACATTACCTGACTGAGCCCACTGAGGAGAAGTACAGTATCTGGAGAACAAAAGTTCACTATCAAGATTGTTTTCTAGTGTGCCTTCACCATCATATATTTTAAATAACGTATGAAAACACCATCATAACTATGGGGAAAAGTAAACTTTGATCCTGAGGCTAAGCTAAGCCTTCAGGGTTTGCGAGATCAACAAACCACATGTTATATAAACAGAGACTTTCAAACAAATTGTTAAACCTGGTTTCATATTTACCACGAAAAAGAGTTGACTTGGAGATGAGGAAAGAGCGTTGCCTTTGTAACTGGGTCCAAACCTCGGCTCTGCCTCTTACCCTCATCTTATCCTCTGGAGCTCAGTACCGCTGCACCTCGCTTTGAAACATAAGAGAGGGGATACACATGAAAAAGTGTGGGGTACCGTATACATGGGATGAAGGGTCTCTAGTCCACGTGTTTTAGGGAATGCTAGTTTTTCTGATGCATTCAGCCAGTTCTTCAGGAAATCCTTAATTCTTGGCAACGGGGTCAGTTTTGGAGACCAGGAAGTTGGGGGCGGTCAGGAAAACCTGCATACCTGACGTCCTTTGAAATGTCAAGATCCTCTAGACACTCTTTTAACCCAAGCTTTAAAAGAAATGGCTGTTTTGTGTTTTGTTTGCTTTCACTCCATTTTCCATTCTCTCGTAAAGACACCAAAGCACAGTCAAGCCAGCAAACAGAAGCAGAAACAAAACCACAACACAAAGACTAAAAGACAAGGATGAGATGAAGGGGAAAAACCACCAGAGTCTGTATAATTCACAGACTGATTATCAACACTGGACATTTGAGAGTTGAGCACATTAATATGACTCAGAGTCACCAGAAGGCTAAAGGGGGCTCCCTAATGTAAAGAAAGTTCTACACATTTTAACAATTTTTACGGTGAGCAAAGAGCGATAATTCAACTGAAGAGCATCCCTCCATAGTCTTAGACATGGGATAGAATTGTTTAATTGTAAAACAGAGAAAATCATTTTATGAGGTTCATTGTTGTGTGTGCATAAAAGCCAGTATATTCAGTAGCAATGAGCAGGTGTTGTAGTTTCTCTTGTGGAGGAAACTGTCAAGTTTAAGCCCTTTTTCTTTTCACTTGTTTCCTCAGCATGAAAAGACATCGACTTTTAGCTGAATGTGTTTGCATTTTACAGTCTTGTAATAGAATTATTAAAATGTTTCTGTCCCTTCCTTTCAGGTATTTTGGAAGGTTTTGAGATTTTAATTTTTAAAATTTTTATTTTATATTGAAGTATGGTTGACTAACAATGCTGTGTTAGATTCAGGTATTTTTTAATGTTTTTATTTACTGTTTGAACAATTCCAGGAACTACTCACCTGTGGTTCATGATATTGACAGATCTTTTGTCACAACTGGTCACAATTTTCAGGGTGATTGTGAAGTTTTGTAATTTTCCAGGAAGTCTCTGCTGTTGTGGTCCGTGTGGATGGATGCCCTGCTCTGATACTCATAAAAGGACATGCCTATTGTAATATAATAGCAAGTCCTCAAAAAGATCAGTAGAAATGGGGAGGAGATGTTTGAGCTCACAGATTTTGTGTGGAAATGATGCACAGGAAGGGGTTATGGGGGGTGATTAGATGGAGCCCCCCCAAGGCTGCTTCTGATCTGAGCTGAGTCTATATAGGCATAAATCTAAGCCCAAAGGAGAGACTCTCTTTACAGAGAATCTCTGAGCTGTGTTTCTTCCTCTAACAACTGTGGGAAGCCTGGTAATTGAACCCAACACTTGATCTTGGGTGACCTCAAAAGAGCATTAAGGATCTTTCTTAAAATAGAGTGCTAGCAAAACACTACCAATCAGTGGCAACTGGAACTTTCAATCAATGATGGAGAAATCATGCAGTTCTGAGATTAGGATAAGCTTTGCAGCATAAACATGGTTCTAGGTGATCTTTTCTTTGATTCATATACAGAATTAGAAATAGATTTGGGGCCAATCTGAAGTTAAGACTTGGGCACTTGGTCAGCCTTGTGGAAAAACCTGTGTAATGAGGGGGTGAGATGTCCAGTCAACAGTCATGTGGGCAGGTATGGAAGAGGACCCTCCAGCCTCAAATGAAAGTAGCTCCAGCTGACATCTTTATTGCCAACTTCATTAGATCCCAAGTCATCACCATCAAGCTAAGCTGCTTCCTGACCTTCAGAAACTGAGTGAGATAATAAATGTTTTTTTTAAGTCCAAAAAAAAAAGACTTCATTTCTAAAGGAATAGTGAGAGATCTCCTTCCCACAGTTTATTGTAGGTGAGTCCAACTATCATACAGCTGTTGCTCTTGCTGACTTGCCAACTTGGTAGGGGGTGAGTTACACATGCACTGACTTATCCACATTTTTCTTCTCCACCTGGTCTCACTGGGCTTCCAAAACATGCGCAAAGTCATGTGGCACTGCCAAGGATCCAATGGACTGTTAGTCACACAGGACTGACTAACCAATCATTTATTTCATGTCTGACACTTGTGGACATGCACCATATCTCTTGAGGCAGCAAATACTCTACATCATGTCACATCAGAGGCTCAACGTGACAGGGCTGGGAAACATCTAGCTAATGTTTCATCCAAATACCTTCCAAGATGGCAATAACTATCTAACAGAGAAGAACTACTGAATAGCAGTTGGCAGCCTTGAAGAGCATGATTAGAATAACCCAGTGCCGCTAATGTCGAGAAGGCAGCCTTGTCATTTGAAGGGCAGCCTAAGTCACACCTTGTCGCAAAATAAGTGTCCCTTTTGGACCCAGTGTAACATGAAAATTTATTATGTTATCCATTTTGCATACTTTACAGTGTTAGTATGTGCATGTGTGTGTGTATTTATGTTTTTATGGTGGGGATCGTTAAATATTGTATTTTGGTGTTGAGGCTCTTGCTGAAATAAAATCATTATATAGAAGAGGTGACATCGTAAGCTTTATCTCTCACAATCATGCTGGTTAGGACGTTTGTTTTAATGTGACTTAGAGATGTTCCATTATTTACAGACTGTGTGATAGACAGAAATAATTGGGAGCAATACTGAAACTTTAAGCAACCTCCTTGGTACAAAGGTTCAAGAGCATCTTACACTCAACACACCTTACACTCAACACACCCCGACCAAATCCGATTGCCTTACTTAGTCCCTGTTGGCTGCACCCCACCACCAGGAACCTAGGACAGAAACCTCTCAGTGGTCTCTGACTCCCCCTCCCTCATTTCGCTCCTCATGGGCATTTGGTGACTGGTTCTGACATCACACCCCTCCTTTCCTAGCCCCTCTCTGACCATACGCCTTGGTTCAGGACTAATCGTTGCTCATGTAGAAATGCATTAATCTACTTATGGAGTTACTTGCATCCAGATTAATTAATTTGTTTATCTGCCATCTTCTCTATTAGTTGTGAATTGGTTCAGTGGTAGAAACCATGTTTTAGTCATGGCTCTGCAACGTCTGATGAAACCCACTGGACAGCATCTGTATGTATGAAATGAAGCAGGACCCTCTGGGGCCTTCCCAGGATAGACCCACCCCCCATGTCCTCAGCCTGCCTTTTTTCCGTAGAAAAACTTTAGTAAAAGTATAAATTTCATCAGAGAAGTGAGAAAATGCAGAAGCAAAGGAAAACAGTCAAATAAGACCGAGTAATAATTGTTTAGTCATTAAACGAAGGCCTTTAGCTCCTCCTCAAGGGCTATAGATAATATTCAGAGTCATGTCCTGTGAACTGTTTTATAGATACTGAAACCCCCGCCAGATGGAAGATATTAACTACATGGCGACCAGACCATAGCCATGACATAAGCTGCTGCAGTTCCAAGGATCTGGCCTCAAAGAAATGGGAACAAACAGACCCTGGAACTGAAGATTAACTGTTCTTAAAAAACAATCAAGATGATGCTGGTCGGACCACTGCAGGACCAATTTCAAGATAAGTGTCAGAGCTGACTGCTGTTTCTGCATGTAACCCCCTTCCTCAGCCTATAAAAGCTCTTGCCCACTGGTTGTCATGGGGGTGGGAGGGAGGGAGTTGGAATTTGGACAGGAGTCCACCGTCCCCACAGTGGCTGGCATCCAAAACAAAGCAAACTTTCCTTTCCACCAACCTTGCCTCCCAAATATTGGCTTTCAAGTGGCAAGAAAGCAGGCCCCACTTTCAGTAACATATATGTTTGTGTTTCTGTGTATTTCTGTGGATATGCATGTATGTGCATGTGCATGTGTGTCATTCAATAAAATCCAGCGTCATGAGAATAGGACCAAGTTGTAAGTCCCTGCAAGCCAGGTGACAGCATGAATGACAATAAGTACTGTTCTTTGAATGCCTACATTGAGCCAGGTAATTGAGACACATTTTGTTAGATCAGTCTCACAATCTTTAGAGGCAGCCATTACTAGTCATAATTTCCAGGTTACTGAATAAAGACTCAAAGTGGTTATGTAAGTGCCTAGATCCATCTGACTCCAGAACCTTTATATACCTAGAGACAAGTGCTATAAAATGAAGAAGTGCTGTGAACAAAAATTAGGGAAGTTTTTTTTAAAATTTATTTATTTTTGGTTGCATTGGGTCTTCATTGCTGCACACAGGCATTCTCTAGTTGTGGTGAGCGGGGGCTACTCTTCATTGTGGTGCACAGGCTTCTCATGGTGGTGGCTTCTCTTGTTGCGGAACATGGGCTCTAGGCACGCAGGCTTCAGCAGTTGTGGCACACGGGCTCAGTAGTTGTGGCTCATGGGCTCTAGAGCACAGGCTCAGTAGCTGTGGCGCACGGGGCTTAGTTGTTCTGTGGCATGTGGGATCTTCCTGGACCAGGGCTCAAACCCATGTCCCCTGCACTGGCAGGCAGATTCTTAACTACTGCTCCACCAGGGAAGCCCCAAATTAGGGAAGTTTTGATGAGAAGCTTTGCCTGCCTTAACCTTTTGCCCAGTTCCCCAATCTGTCCACTAGATTCACTCAGGTTCAGTATCAGAGCTCATTTTTCATTATGAGAATTACTTTTGAATGAACAATAAAAGAGTACAGGGGTAAACTCCTACTACATACTTACATACCTGCATGTAAAATTACTTTCTGATTGTAGAACTGCTATTTTTAATTTGGATGTGCATAAGTGTGTGTGTGTGTGTGTTTGTGTGCGTTTTAATGTTTAGAGACCCAACGTTTGGACGCCTTCAACTGATTTAACTGAAAAGTCCCCTGACAGAGAAAACTCAGTACTATATGAGGAGAGCTATAACCTAGTGCAATTTGTTTACTGAATTTTGAGAATGCTGTATATCCTTTCTACACTTAACATAATCTATTAAACTGGTACCTAACGTTGATTACATGATTATATTCCAGATTATTTAAAATAGCTTCCTTGTATCTAGTCAGACATATAAATGTTGAGTGACAAGTTAAGATTCTTACTCAGACTGGGAATTCCTTTCAGAATCAACTCATAAACACTCATGAATGACATATGCCTGAAGAGGATTTGATTATGTTACTTTGTATCACATGTTTTGGAAAAGTGTTAATGTCTGACTTACATTTGCTCTGTTGGGATTTATTTTGAAAATAGAGTTTCATTTCATAGACAGCCTCCTGTTGTGCATTAGTGGTTCTTTTTCTACTTCGTTGGCTAACAAGAAACAATTCCAGCCCAATCAATTTGACAACACAAGTTATAAGAATTACCCCATTTCCACAGAAAAGTTTGCTATAATTCATCCAACACCTGTTAAGAGTTTTCCATATATCATGACCTGTGCTATATGTTTTTAACTTATCTGACTGCCAATAATCCTGTGAGTTGGGTACCATTATCTCTATTTGATAGATAAGGAAGCTGGGACCCAGAAGGTCAGGCATTTAGTAACAAATGGATTCTACCCTGGGCTCTTGAGAACTGAATAGAATTGTACAGATTGTTTCCCCAAGTCTCAAAGCCTATTTGTCCTTACATATCTATGTTAGCAGTTCCTTGTGGTCTCTGAAGTATAAAGACCATGATATCCAGGACACTTTGGTAATTCAATTAAGCCAGATCCCTAGCCAGCTAAATAGACCTGAGATTTGAGTGAACCTAACGTTGTGAGTAATGATTCAGAAAACTTCGAAGAAACACTGAACATTTTTAATATGCTTCCTCAATCAATGATGAACACTAAGCCTTATTTTCCGATGCCATGAAAGAAAACTTTTTTTAAAATTTCAGAGATTTTTTTTTAAACATCTTTATTGGAGTATAATTGCTTTACAATGGTGTGTTAGTTTCTGCTTTA